>NW_015386370.1:1454532-1476682 GCF_001527695.2 Protobothrops mucrosquamatus | reverse complement strand
AACAAACATGTGGTTGCATTCAGCCTCCCCAGGACCCTGTCTACGTCCTCGGGAGCAACAGAGTCAAACTCCTCCCATACAACCATCTCAAGACCTGCTTCCGTCTCCTCCCCCTGGGCCAGCCAGTCGGAGTCTAAGCCTTCTCGGATCCACGCGACTTTGTCATACAGATATTGAACAAAATCCTCGGCCCTCCCCTTCAGGGGATCCCCCCCCCCTCAATTGAAGGAGGGAGCGGGTCACCCTGAAGAGGACGGCCGGGCGATTATCTGATGACGCGATGAGTGAGGAATAGTAGTTAGTCCTAGCCACCCTCATCGCCACTAGGTAGGATCTAACATGTATCCTTACCTGTGTTCGAGCGGATTCGGTTCGGCTGGCCCTCCAACTGCTCTCTAGGCGTCTTTTCCGACGTTTCATCTCTCTCAGCTCGCCGGTAAACCAGGGAGCCAGTCGAGATCTACATCGGGTCAGAGGCCGCAAAGGCACAACTCGGTCCAATGCAGCGGCGGCAGTTGTCTCCCAAGCCGCCGCCTGATTTTCCGCCGAGTCGTGGACCAGATCCTCCGGATAAGGCCCAAGCTCCGTCAGGAACCTCTCTGGGTCCATCAGTCGCCTGGGACGGAACCATCTAGGCGGTATATTTAACGAAATATCTTAATTTGTATTGCTTGTGGTTTCTTTCTTTTTTTTCTTTTCTTTCTATGCCATCCAGAGTCACACAGTCTGAGTTGGGGAGGCAATAGAAAAGCTTTAAATCCAGTTATTTTTTCAAATTTGGCAACTTGAAGATGGGTGGACATCTGGCTGATCAGCGAACCAGGGAATTCTGGGTGGCGGGCTGGTGAATTCTGGAAGTTGACGTCCACATATTCTAAAGTTACCAAGTTTGAGAAACAGTGTTTCAATCAATCAATCCATCCATCCATCATCAATCCTCTTATACAGGTAGTCCTCAACTCCCAAATGACCCCAGGATGCTGCAACCATCACAAATACATCATCCATCCATCCATCCATCCATCCATCCATCCATCCATCCATCTACAAAATTTATTCAACTTCCAAGACCGAGTGGCTGTGGTTGCCGGCGCCTCGGCATAGTCAGCTGACGCCATCGCTGACTATAGGGGGCGAAACCTTGGCCCCCTCGGAGAGGGCGCGCAACTTGGGAGTCCTCCTGGATTCACGGCTGGCACTGGATGACCATCTGTCGGCCGTGACCAGGGGGGCGTTTTATCAGGTTCGCCTGATCCACCANTTGTCCGTGACCACTGCATGCCACCTCTCAGGGTTCCACACCCCATCCTCGAGGTAGGCCCTCGAGATGTTCCTGGGCCAGGCCTGCGCGAGGGGTGAGTCGCGCAGGGCCAGCAGGGCCGTCTTAGTGTACATAGTCCGATCAAGGAGTCCGTGGCGCAGAGGGGAGGGTGTTGTTTAATCCCCTCAGGTCTTTCAAAGCAGGGCCAAACGGAGACAAGAAACAGGCCACAAGAGATGGTCCACAAATCCTCTAACCGGGTCCTCTAGGCCGGGGCGGGCCAAGTCCAAATCCAGGCCCCCCACTCCTCACCCGGCTGAGGCCGCTGAAAAGGCCGCAGAGATCACCGGCGCTGCTGGGGAGGCTCCAAAACCGCCGGAAAGGTCTCCAACAAGGCCTCCAAGCCATTGAAACCAGGACGGCCGTAAAGGCCCTCGGATAGGCCACCAAACAGGCCGCCCGGCCATCGCGACCGCCAGAGCTGCCACCACTGGAGGGGCCGTCGAGGCTGCTGGAAAAGCCCTCTGAAGGCCCCAGGCCGCCAGGAAGGCCGAAAACCGTCGTTGAAGGGGCCGTCTGGAGGGGCCATCGAAGCCACCCACAGAGTTCTTGGCCTGGCCGCCGCAGCCGCCGAGGAGGCCACCAAGTCCACGCGGACCACCAAAGATCGTCAAGGAGGCCCCCGAGGTTTCCAGAGGAGTCTCCGAGTCCGGGAGGGGCTGAGAGAGGCCGCCGAAGATATCTCCACGGCCAAAACGGCCGCCCAGAAGAGGCCATCCGGGCCGCCCAGGCCGCCGCATCCACCACAAATGTCTCTGCGCCCGAGTGGTCTGGGCCGAGCGGTCTGCCCTGGGCCGAGCGGTCTGTCCTGGGGGTCGCTGGAAAAGCCGCCCGCGAACCACCAGCGGGGCCGCCGAGGACGGAAGGCCGGGAGGACGGAAGGCCGGGGCCGCCGAGGACGGAAGGCCGGGAGGACGGAAGGCCGGGGCCGCCGAGGACGGAAGGCCGCCGAGGACGGAAGGCCGGGAAAGCCGAAAAGGCCGAAAAAGCGGCTACCAGGTCGGCACCACGTCCCCACGCGTCCCGTATCCAGTCCAGGGGACTTACCGGGGGAGGAATCCACATGGGGGACAGGTCTCCGGACCTCCGGGGGGCTTCCGAGCTCCCCCTCTAGCCATTTTCGGGCTCCGCGTTTTCGGAGCTATTCACCGACGTGCGCCATCTTCAGGCATGCGCAGACCATTTTATACTCTATGAGCCCACAGGAATTGGAAGAAATGCAGAAATTCCCTGTCCCATAAGTTTTGGCTGTTCGTATCTTCTTTCTTATTTGTTTGGAGGCACATACGCATTTGCTCCTCCATCTTGAATTTAAATTCCTTCTGATTCAAAATTGCTCTTTTTAGGGTCCATCTCCTTTTTTTCTTCTGTCCTTTCCATCTAATTATAACTGCATTATGGTCTGCCCATAGATTTGTGTCTATTGTGACATCCTCTATTTCCAGGTTTAGTTCTTTTGATATCCAAGCCATATCAATTCTGGACCATGATAGATGGCGACCAGAGTAGTATGTAAATTGCTTTGATTTCAGGTTTCTCTCCCTCCAACTATCCAATATATTAAATTCCTCCACCATTTTGAAGAAGGTACTGGGTAATATTCTTCTAATTCCTTTCCTTCTTGTGCCGCTTTTATAATCTAACTCTCTATCCCAGTGATGGCGAAACTTTTAGAGCCCGAGTGCCCAAACTGAAACCCAAAACCCACTTATTTATCTCCGGGTGCCAGGTGGGCATGGCCCACTGGGTGGTCATGGCTGTGGTCATGGCAGACTGGGTGGGTGTGGCCAAGGTGGGCATGGTCACCTCGATGTTGCTCATGGGGAGGGACATCTATGGGGGCTGGGCAGGGTTAGGGGAGATCCAGGGGGTCTCTGGCAGGTGGGGTGGTAGGCAGGAGGCTCATCCTGCGGGGTGAGGCGAGGCAGGGTGGAGGTCCCATTGCCGTGGGGCAAGGTGAGGCAGGGGCCGGGGCGGCTGCTGCCTGACACCATTGGCCCCTGCACACAGAGGCCAGCGAGCGCATGGGGGCTGACGGTGTCCATCAGCAGCCACAGCCTGCCGGCCCCTCAACTGGTGCATTCTGGGGCTCTGCAGCCCACTGCCAGCAGTTCAGAGAAGCTGCCTCTGAGCTGGACGGCCGGCCAATAGCTGAGGAGGCGATGCAGTGGGTCGTGCCCAGGAAAAGGAGAGCATGCGAGGCCATGAGGGATGAGATGGGGGGGGGAAACCAGCCATGCTGGGATGCATCCGGCCACATGGGAGCTCGGTGAGTTAGTGGACAGCTGGTTGAAGAGGGAAGGTTGCCATCTCCAGGGCATGGTGCGCATGCCCACAGAGAAGGCTCTAAGTGCCGCCTCTGGCACGCGTGCCATAAGTTCGCCACCACTGCTCTATCCACTATTGTATTAAAATCACCCATTAAGCAAATATTCTCATTTTCAATTTCTCCAATAGCCTTATGCAATTTTTTATAGAATTGTTTTTGTTTTTCATTTGGGGCATAAATTCCAACGAGGGTTACCTTTTTTTGATTCAGAAGAACCTTGATTATTAATATTCTACCCTCTTCGTCCTGATAAATTTGTCTTGCCAAGATTCCTTCCCTAATATACACCACTATTCCTCCTTTTTTCTGTTGTGATGATGACACGAACATAGTTCCTTGTTTGGGATAATTCAATAAGTTTTGATGTTGCCTATTTATATGTGTTTCTTGTAAAATTATTATATCCAGATGCATTTTGTTAAGCTTATTGAAAATTTTATTCCTTTTTACAGGGGAGTTTAAGCCATTAACATTTAAAGATAAAATCGCTATTTCTTCCATATCACTGCTTGTATTTCGATCTAGTCATCCTTGTTGGTTTGCTCTCTTTAGATTCTTGAAGTCTACCCTCATCGCCATTTCCATTTTCCGCTTTTTTCCCTCTCCCGGTTTCTTTTTCTATACTTTGTTTCCTTGTTTCTATCACCTGTTCTCCTGTAGCACCTTCTCTTCTCAGTTCTTTTATTTCTAACTCTTCTTCACTACAAAAATATTGCCTAAAGAATTCTTCTGTCTTATCTGTTGTATCTAACCTGTATCTTTTTTCTTGCCATGTCATCATAATGCCTTCCGGCGTCAGCCACCTGAAGTTAATATTTTGTCTTGTTAGTTTAGATGTTATGTGTTGATATGGCCTTCTTAAATCTCTTACCCTTCTAAGGGTTTGTTTAAGAACAACTAGTTGTTTTCCTCTAAATTCTATCGGATCGTCTCTAGTTCTGTATAAAATTTCATCTCTAACCGATTTTTTGACAAATCTAATATGAACTTCTTTGGGCAGATTGTGTCTTCTAGCATAATTAGTATGGATCCTATATATTTCATCCATCTCATTCACCATTTCTTCCCTCCTACTTCCTACGGTTTCCGCTAGCAAATTTGCCATCGTTTCTGGGAAGTCTTCCCCTTTCTCTTCTCTCACATTTTGGAAATGTAGATAGTGGTCTGCTTTCTCTGTTTCAAGTGAAATGACTGTTTTTTTCTAATTCTTTATTAGCCTGTAAAAGTTTTTCGTTCATTTCATCTACCCTTTTCTCCTCCTTATTCATTCTTTCTTCCATCTCTAGTAATTTCTGTTCGTTTTTTAAGATTGTTGTTGAAAGCATTCAAATTTTGCATCCATTGCCCCAATCTTTTCTTTGAGTTCTTCAGTGTCACACCTTACTTCTCCTATTTCTTTTTTCAAGTCTTCATGGTTTCTTAACATTACTTCCTGCATAGATTGTAACATCAATTCCAATTCCTTAAATGAGCTCGCTTTTTCTCGCTGCATCATCTCTTCTATTGATCTTTGCCCCGCAGGACTCAGTTTAACTGATGTTGTTTGAGTAATTTGCTTCTTTCCTATCCCAACTCTTGTTAAGTTGGGAATACTTGTCATTTTTTGGAATATTGTGAACCAGCCCTCCCACTTATATACAATCCTTGTTTTTCTTTCCAGCACACCTGAGAGGATAATTTGCCTAATTTGTGCCTCCTCTGTCCAAAATTGCCTTTATAGTAAAGTAATATTTTATATTTTCTATCTTAAATGGTGCTAAAATCGTATAAGATGTATAACAATCACACTATTAATTCACAGTAATTAATTATCTTATAAATAGTAATCAATATTATGAGTTCATTGGCAGTACAATATACAATTTAACAATTATATTTATAGATGTATTCAACAGGGTATACAAATGTAAAAGGTCTCTCCTTAATTTTAGTCACCAATTTTCTTTCTCTCTGGCACAGTTTTTCTTTTCTTTATTTTGTCTCTATGTCTATTTTCTTCTCGGCCAGTAGATGTCTCCCTTCTCCCTTTCAATGCTGTGCAGCCTTCAACACTAGTTCAAAATGTCGGCTTTCTCTGCTTCATCAGAACTTTTTATCCCTCAGTTTTTGTTCTGAATTTTTACTTGCTTCTCACGAAAAAGAAGAAGGGCTACTCTTAGATTTTATCCTTTTCAGCCCATGAAGTCCAGCTAGTTAAGGTAAAAGCCTCATTTGCCCCAACTTTTCTATCGCCACTAATCCATGGGGGGAAAAGTTCCACCTTTTTCTTTCTGGGGCTCCTTTTCTCTTCTCCCTCTTTGGAAATCCTCCAGAGCAGTTGTCCCTTCCCAGATCACTCATGCGGGGTCATTGGATATACACACCACCAGACCATCACACCATCACTCCGCTAGTTCTCCATTGCTTTCTGCACAGCTGGCTACTGTTATTTCTTTGCGGCCACCATGCTGGGCCATCTCCTTCCCCCGTCCGGCTTCTCCAAGGCTTCCCTACTTCTATCGGACCCAACCACCATCTAGGACCACTCCGCAGGATTCCTCTTCCTTCCAATCCCCCTCCGAGGGATCTAGGACTTCAAAAAGACCGCCGGGCAATGGGAAGTGGCTGTAAAAGAGGCACTCTTATCCAGAGCGCTGTCTCGGTACAGCCATTCTCCTTGGCAGCTGCGCAGACTCATTTGAAACACCCGGTGCTTCTTTTGGGGTTGATGACTGCTTTGCTGGCTCGCGGGTTGGCTCGGGCAGCAATTTCCCCTACAGTCCCCTTCCTTTGCATTGCCTCTTGGCTAAGTTGATCTTGGCTTCCTCAGCTAAGACATCCCAATCTTGCAGTCGATGAGGGTCCCCATGAGGGAGGCAGGCATCGTAGAGGTCGTAGTTTAAGCCATCTTTGAAGTGGCTAAGTAAGATGTTCTCTGGCCAGTTCAGTTTTCTGGCCAGGGTTCAGAACTCTTGGGTGTATTCCGCCACTGGCCGTCTATCTTGCTTCACTGTCTTTATCCGCTCTTGGGCTTTCCGGTCAGCCAATGGGTCTTCAAACCTGCGCCTGAGGGAGAACATGAATTGGTTGAAGTTCAGTAGCTCCGGGGCATCAGAATCGTGGAGATCTACGACTCAATCTGCTGCGATGCCGTCTAGGGCGGCTTGCACAATGCGAATTCTGGCACAATTGGTGGGGATGTCCCGGCCCTACTCCTCCATGTAGTTTAGCACCTGGGTTAGGAAGAATCCCAGGCACCGCGGCTCCACACGGAACTTCACATCCAGTGGAGGGAACTTCTGGATGGAGCATTGCCTTTTTTTCTGCTTGTGTCATCTCCCCTCTCTGCCTGCGGCTTCCATGCGACAAGGAGTGGCTGCAGCAGCAGCGACTATGGCGGGTTCGACAGTTCCTTTGGATGGGTCTGGAACCTTGGGTTCAGACTCCCCTCTCTTGCTGCACCCCAGACAGATGGTGCCTTGGTAGGGTTCGGCTTTCTCCCCCTTCATAGAGTTGAGGGCTATCTTCATCATGCCTGTTTCAGCAGTCGGTTGGAATGCCCTGAGCGGTCCTCCTCGTCCTCACTGAGATGGAGAGATCTTTCCATCTCCTCCTTCCATCCTGGTTGATGACTGCCTTGTCTGAGTGTTACCTTTCTAGCTTTCTTCTCCCAGTCGTCCTTTTTCACAACGCCCATCGACCACCTAGGCTTGTGGCATCGTTCTGTCACCACCTCTTCTTCTGAGGAGCTTGAGGATCTGGAGCTGGACTGTTCACAGAGGTCTACTTGGCGGGAGGATTCCCCCCCTGTAGCCGGTTCCTCTCTCTTTATTCCATTGTCTGACATGATTTGCTAAGTCCCCTGTAAGGGCTTTCCTTCCGAGCTGACTATTACTGCAGATCCTGTCTAATGTCAGGGCCTACTTCAAAACCTCATCCTAAGGAAACAGAACTCGTGGAAGTGGCTTCTTCCAAAAGGAACCTTTATTAGGAAAAGCTGATAGTAGGCAGGATCTGACGGTTTCCTGCTCAGATCAATAGGTTAAAAGTGTCCCAACTAAACCCCACCCCAACATTCATCTGGTCAGTTCACATGGGCCAATCCCCAGTTGTTAGGTCCATTGTGGGAAAGAGCAGATAACACAAGGGTTGCAGTGATGTTTTGTCAGCTCTTCATGCCTTCCCTTCCGAACACGGAGATAAACCAGTTGCCAGAGGCACCTTCCTTTCTTCTCCCCCCTCTTTCTAGCTGACATCAAGGGGAGAGATAGTTCACAGAGGAAGTATGCAGAAACAGCAAAGAGTTACAGTGTAGCGATAGAGGAAATCAGAGCAATAACCCACAGTGCTTTTCTCCCCTCCCCTGCAGGAGCATGCCAGAACCCAGAAGTATAGAAAGACTAGAGTATGAATTAAAGATAGAAAAGAGCCCCTGTTAGAATATGTGTTCTGACAGCAGGGCTGTCAGTGCCACTGCTGCAAGGTGAGTGGAAAAGACACCCCTCCCCCCCAAAATAAGACCTGGTGCCTCTTTTGGAGACAAAAAAAAAAATAAGGCCAGGACTTATTTTTGGAGAAACACGGTATCTATTTTTATGGTGTTACTTTAGTTGTTTTTTATTTCCTCTAAGTATAGGTCTAAAGGTTTTGTTCAGAAAATTATTTCTGGGCTACAGAATCCTAACAAAAGACCAGGTGGTTGATAGACATCACCAAAATGTTTCTGTTTTAAGCCATCATAATGGTGCAATCAAATGCTCCTTGAGTACAGGTAGTCCTTAACTTACAGCCATTCATTTAGTGACTGTTCAAAGTTACAAAAGTGATTTATGACCATTTTTCACACTTACGACCATTGCAGCATCCCCATGGTCATGTGATCAAAATTTGGATACTTAGCAACTGGTTCATATTTATGACGGTTGCAATGTCTGACAAGCAAAATCAATGGAGAAGCCAGATTCACTTAACAGCTGTGTTACTAATTTAATAACTGCATTGATTCATTTAACAACTGTGGCAAGAAAAAATCATAAAATGGGGCAAAACTCACTTAAGAACTGTCTTGCTTAATAATAGATATTTTGGGCTCAATTGTGGTTGTAAGTCGAGAATTACCTGTATTTCAGAATTATTGCCCCTCCTGTATTGCTTTCTAATTCTTTCTTGAAAATATTGCCAAAAGTTTTTAGCTTGCCATATTCTGTAGCCTCTTATAGGTTATGCATTATTAGGTCATATTATTCTCACATCCTTAGTTGTAAACCTGATACAGTATTGCTCTTCCATATTATGTACCTCCATAGGATACTGTTTTAATGTTTTTGTTTTGGATGTATTAATAATGCTGTCTATCGTACCCAGGGCTTTTTTTTTCTCATAGAACGCCCAGAACGGAGTTCCGGCACCTTTTTTGGGATGGAACCTTGTAGGGTAGGCAAGGCGAGTTGTATGACATGTGTGAGTTCCGGCACTTTTTTTTTTTTTTTTTTTTTAGAAAAAAAGCACTGATCTTACCAAAGGATTTAACCTCCTTTTTGCCTTTTACTGATAGACTAGATCACTTCCCACTCATCAGTAGCTGAGAGTCCCTAAGAATGCTCTTTTCATTTTTTATTTTTTATTTTTGCCTCTTAGGTCTTTCTCAGCACCAGAAATGGAACCTGGGTATTAAGTCGCATGTCAAAAGCTGGGTGGCCTAATGATATGGTCTTCCAAACTCGATTTCTATATTTCATTCAAAGATTTCTTCCTGTCAGCATTAGGGACAAGTTATTGGCAGAGAAATTCAATCAATGGTTTAACCATAAAAATTATGGATTGATCCCCATTAAAAGGTAATCTCTTTTACTATGCATTATATTGTATTTGCCAAAATGCTGAGCTTACAAAAGATGAAGTCTGCTAGTAAGTAAAAACTAATTTGCTATTTGCAAGACAGAGGTTTGTTGACAAATAATTTTCTTTTCCCAGTGCATTTTTAACAAATTTCCCTTCCTCAACGGAAATATATACTGTAAAATCGCTAGCTAGACTATTTGCTGATTCTTGAGCCTTTTTCCAAGGTGTTTTGTGAACTATGTTCCTGGAGAATTCTCAAATCCATATTGGGTAATATGTTGCTTATGATACACACAATTATTTTGAAGAACAGAACGTTGAACTGAACACTGGCTCTGTTACAAAAGGCATTAAAAGCAGGGTATCATTTGCACACTGATGATTAAAAGAAATGAATTTAGAAATTTTAGAACTGATCTCACAAAGAAGAGATTATACCTATAGGCCCCTGTACCAAACCTATCACCCAAGCTGATTCAGGTTGATCTGTTAACAACTAGATTGCCCATCTGCTGATTAGCCAGCCAATCAACCACTTAACTAGGGTCACTTCTCATATCTCATTTGGAGGATAATCTATGCCTAGCTATCCTGAAACATCTGAGATAAAAATAGAAGGAGGAAGAAATGGAATTTCTAGGGCAGTTGATGACAATCCAGCCTAGGATCAATATTCTGCTGTCTTCTATCTGCTATCTAATTCTACCAATTGAAGAACTAGCCAACATTCAGAAGTATTTAATATCCAGACAAGCAGTTAAGGGAGGTGGTGGAAGTAAACAGGTGTGCTGACATTTTTTTTGTCTGTGCCATGTGAGTCAATATGAATAGGCAAGTCTTTCAGAAGCAAAATAGGATAGTACTGAAAATGGGATTAGGCTAATGGGGATAGTTGAACTAACAGTGCTTCTTTCTACTTTTGTTCTTTTTAACAGTTCATTGACATACGTCATTATAAATGATGAACTGCCCAGCTGCATCCTCTGTGGTTCAGTGATTATAAAACCAAACGTGAAGAGGTTTACTGAGACTTCCGCCATATTTGAAGATGGAACTGTAGAAGAAAATATAGATGTGGTCATTTTTACTACAGGCTATGCTGCTTCATTCCTCTTCCTGGAAGAATCTGTTCGCAATGTTTGCAAAAGCAGTACATCCCTTTATAAACAAGTATTCCCTCCTCACTTGCAGAAGCCCACACTTGCCTTCATAGGTTTTATATCAGTAACAGGATCTATTCTACCAATAGTAGAACTTCAGGCTCGCTGGGTTACAAGAGTGTTTAATGGTAAGGCTAATCTATAAATAGTATATTTCAACTTTAAGTTACTTTCCAATTTAATATTAATATTAAATTTAATACTAAAACATTTTCAGTTTTTTCTGTACCCATGTGAGCTTTAAATTTTATGAAGCCCAAAATCATAGAAATCTCATTACAATGCTACATTGTAATTAAATGGCATGTTAGCTTCTAGAATGCCAGATATGCATCTGGCCTCTTTATTATAAGATCCATAAAAATACAATTAGGGAGATCTTGCAAATTTGGTGGGCTCATACCTTTCACAACTCCAGCCCTCATTTTCTGCTAATATTTAGATATTGTATTATATTGTATTATATTATATGATATGGTGATTGCTCAGTACCACAGGGTGGAAGACTGGATATCGTAAACCTCTTCTGCCCAAAACTTTTGGGTCCTCATAATCTGGTTCCATATCCTGCTGTGGTATAGTAGCTTGGAAATTTCTGGGGTTGTTGCCTATTTTCCAAGTAGCATCTAGAAAGGAGACATATTTCCATTAACATTAATATGCAAGAAAGATGGGACTCTCACATCACTCAGTGTTGTCTTTCTGGCAACTAATAGTCAAAATGTAAAAGTTGAATTTCTATAATCTCACTTCTTGGCTTTGTGGCAAAGTGAAATAGTTGCCAGACAATTAAGCCCTTTCCAATTTGAAAGATGGCTCAATCTCACAGGAGATGAATATTATTATTATTATTATTGTATTTGGATTTATATCCCGCCCTTCTCCTCGCGGACTCAGGGCGGCTGACAATCAATTAAAATACATAAATAACAATTACAAATTTAAAATTAATTAAAAGAAATATTTGAACATTGTCCAATTAAAATATAATTAAAATCCCTCTAAAAATTACCCTAGGCCAGTCCTGCAAGCTGGAATAACCAAGTCTTAAGGGCGCGGCGGAAGGAAGGGAGATCAGGGATGACCCTGATCTCTGGGGGCAGTTCATTCCAGAGGGTGGGAGCTCCCACAGAGAAGGCCCTCCCCCTTGGGGTCGCCAGCCGGCACTGTCTGGCCGACGGCACCCTGAGGAGACCNGCCAGTACCAACCAGGAGGGACACGGATCCAATAAACATGTGGTTGCATTCAGTCTCCCCAGGATCCTGTCCACGTCCTCGGGAGCCACAGAGTCAAACTCCTCCCATACAACAGTCTCAAGACCTGCCCTCGCCTCCTCCCCCGGGGCCACCCAGTCAGAGTCCAAACCCTCTCGGATCCGAGCGACTTTGTCATGCAGATATTGTGCAAATTCCTCAGCCTTCCCCACCAGGGGGTCCCCGCCCCCCCTCAATTGAAGGAGGGAGCGGGTCACCCTGAAGAGGGAGGCCGGGCGGTTATCTGATGACGCAATGAGGGTGGAGTAGTAATTAGACCTCACCACCCTCATCGCCACAAGGTAGGATCTAACATGCATCCTTACCTGTGTTCGGTCAGATTCGGTTCGGGTAACCCTCCAACTGCTCTCTAGGCGTCTTTTCCGGCGTTTCATCTCTCTCAGCCCCTCGGTGAACCAGGGAGCCAGTTGAGATCTACGCCGGGTCAGAGGCCGCAGCGGCACGACTCGGTCCAGTGCTGCGGCTGCGGCCACATCCCAGGCCGCAGCCTGATGTTCCGCCGAGTCGTGACCTAGCTCCTCAGGATATGGCCCAAGCTCCGTCAGAAACCTCTCAGGGTCCATCAGGAGCCTGGGACGGAACCATCTAGGCGGTTCCGTCTCCCTGCGGCGGGGGGAAGCGGTCCGGAAGTCCATCCTAAGGAGTGCGTGATCTGACCATGACAAAGGCTCTATAATTATCTCCCCCATTTCCAGATCATTCTGCCACTGGCCAGAGACAAAAATTAGATCCAGTGTATGTCCTTCCGTGTGGGTGGGTGCATGAACTAATTGGGTCAAGTCCATGGTCGTCATGGAGGCCAAGAACTCCCGAGCCACCGCTGACGTTTCGCCTGCCGATGGCAGGTTGAGGTCCCCCATAACTACAAGTCTAGGGGTCTCAACCGCCACCCCGGCTATCATGTCAGCCAGCTCAGGCAGGGCCGTTGACACATAGCAGGGGGCCAGGTATATTATCAACAGGCCCACTTGCACCCCTTGCCCCCACTTCACAAGGAGGGACTCTGCACCGTCTATCTGAGGCACAGTGGCCTCCCTTGGACACAGACTCTCCCTTATAATGACCGCTACCCCCCCGCCCCTACCCCGGGTCCTCGGCTGANCCTTGGCTGATGAAATGCCTGGAAACCTGGCGGGCACAGGTCAACAAGGGGAACTCCCCCCTCTATGCCCAACCAGGTCTCGGTGATACCTGCCAGGTCCGCTCCCCCCTCATGAATAAGTTCTTGAATGAGGGGGGCCTTATTCACCACGGACCTGGCATTGCACAGCATCAGCCGATGGTCCCGGGCCTGAGGATCTAAGGTCCCTGGAGGTCGAGTAGAGCCCTGAGGATCGGAGCATCCACAAGCTTGTAAGCAGTGTGTGCGTGCTCCCAAAACCCGATATGGTCCTCTGCTCCCGCCATATCTGCCCCTCCCACTGACCGTACCTATCACACCACCCTCCGCCAGCTCCCCAGTCTCCTCCCTTACCACTCCGCGCCCCCCAGACAGGACTGGCCTTGGCCTCGGAGAGGACTCCCCTAGTTCCTCTCGGGCCAACCCCGAACCCCCTAAAAATAACATATACCATGTTTCCTCGAAAATAAAAGCAGCTCTTATATTTTTTTTGGTTCCAAAAGAAGGATTAGGTCTTCTTTTTGGGGGATGTCTTATTTTTTCCACTGTCTTGCCTTGCGGCAGCAGCACCAACAGCCCCATCCAGCAGCAGTCTGCATGGCCGCCACTGGCCCACTTCTCACTACTGATCTCACGTGATCTCACGGTACTTTAGGCCTCTGTTCTCTGCAAATGGAGGCCTGGATGAGATTTGTGGCAAAAGGCTTTGCAAATGGATATAAGGGCTGAAACATCAAAGCCTTCCCTCCATTTGCAAAGACATTTGCCATCTTTGCAAAAAGCCTCTGCCGCCAAGAATGGAGCCCTGGGTTGACGTGCGCGTTGCCTCTGGACTCTGTTTCGCCGGCAGAGGTCTTCAGGAAAAGACCTCTGCAACCGAGAACAGCAACATGGATTCGCCACAGAAGAAGTGGGCCAGTGGTGGCCACGCAGGCTCCTGCTGGACAGGATTGTTGGTACCACCATTGCGAGGCAAGGCAGATGTCAGGGTGTGGGAGGCCTGGCTGCGGGGGCCCTGATGTAAGCAGGTATAGGGCACGTGGGGCAGCTCCACCCTCTCCCCCACTTGCCTCGGCTCACCTCATGGCGGCAGCACTACGAACAACCAGATGGAATGGGCGGGCAGCCAGCTGCACAGCCTCTTAACTAGGATTTATTTTAAGGATAGGGGTTATATTAGACACATGCATAAAAATCAAGCTAGGGCTTATTTTCAGGGAAACACGGTAACAAAACTTTTTAATGTTAAGCATTAAAATGCAGATATTCAGTATTGAGGCAGATAATTGCAGAGCTGCCCCAATTAAAGTAATATAGCTGCTTGCAAAATAGTTGATAAAGAAAATTCCACAAAAAAATGCAGGATCTAGACAAACAAGATGATAATCATCTGATTCATTTGTAGCAGAGAGAGAAAGTTTCAAACTATTGTTACAAATCAAAGATATTTTAAAAGATATAGGTATTAATTAGTAGCACAGAAGGGCTATGACTAACATATAATCCAACATAAGTATTAACCAATACTATACACATGAATTGGACCCATATAGAAAGCTTAAGTGGCTTGTTGATGTTTAAAATTGCTGTTTTTTAATCTCCTACAAATTAGTGCAAGATAACAGAAAAACAGCACTTAGTTAAAACCTTCAATTAACACAGCATTGTTTTTCATATATATATCTTGTGTGCTTCGTTTTGAAACAATTTGAATGAGAAATTGATTAATTTGTATTTCACATGCAGTGGCATATGGGTAAAATTCAGAAGTTTGCTGAGATGGATGGATGGATGGATGGACAGACAGACAGAAGGCCAGTAAAAAGATTACTTAGAAACTTGTTCTCAGCAGCAAAGTAAACAGAGGCTGTGAACACTTTGGTTAATCATCTGTGACATGATTAATAAGGTGACCATCATATTAATGACCATAGTTAACATTGTGACTAGCCGCAAAGTGTGAGCCTAACAGACCATCTCGCCTAAAGAAACTCAAAGCAACAGCTGAGGCTGTTGTGGTCAAAGCTCATCCATATTGTTTCTTTTTTCCTTACCAGGATCTAGTAAGCTGCCTCCAGTGAACAGAATGATGAATGACATTGCTAAGCAGAAGAAAAGGCTCCTTAACAAGTATGAAATGTTATATATTATTTTGAAAGCTATAGTTAGTACTTTTTGCCTCTCAGCTTCAGTGAATTAAAAAATGTTAAACCATAGATTCAACAAACATTATTTCAAGGTATCATTCTGGCAAAGTACCCGAAAGGTATATGCAAAGTTCCTGGGAAGAAGTTAACAGACCGAAACTCTTTAAAGAGAAAACATGATACTCCTAAAATAAGACAAGGCAAAACATATCTCAGTTATTCACCTGTGGTAACTATCCAGAATTGTGGCTCCTCTGCATGGTTTGACACTTCTAATTAGATTCTTCTGATTTCAGGCAACATTGTTATATGTTTGGTCTGGATATATATGACAATTGTTTTTGTTTAAATCAGGAATAATATTAAGAAACGTGAAAAATATGCTATTGGCTTTTTCTTGTGCTACAGGAGAGAGAGGTAAACAGACCCCAGAGGCAAGGCAAAACTTGAGGAGACCTGAGCAATTTACTGCTCTGGGTGGAAGATAATTTACTGGTTTAAAGCAGGGGTCTCCAACCCCCGGCACAGCAACCGGTCCGCACAAACAAGCAAAGCCTCATCCATGGGATACAGGCAGCACACAAAACCACACACCCTCCGGTCTGTGGAAAAACTTCTTTCCATGGAACCGGTCCCTGGTGCCCAAAAGGTTGGGGACCTCTGTTTTAAAGGACATACATTCAACTGATCTACATATGAATGGGTCACATTTAACTTCAGAGAGGAAGAAACTTTTCTGTTGTTCTATTTCTATTGTTTCTGATGTTTCAGATATTGCAAGTTTCCTTTTTAGTTTCAAAAAGAAAACTCAAACTATTACTCAACAGGATCTATCAGAGTTCCTCTCCCTATAAATCAAATGCTAATTGATAGACACATTAAGCTAAGCCATGGCTTAATGCAGGTATAGAGGTTTTTATTCATTGAATATGATATTGAACTGTAAATTGCTGCTGCACCATTGCTACACACTGAGTCCATAATATTCCATGTTCACTGAAAAAATTGTCAATTATTGTGAATATTTCTTCCCCAGTCATTCTGCCAGGTAGTGGGCGGCAAAATAATATGTGTTCCAGTATATCATCTGAATCAGGAACACACTCAAAGACAATTAATTGTGCGTCACCAGCAATGTCAGTGTTTTCGTCCAATTGAAATGCAAATTTTTCTCCTGCTGCGATCTTTTCCACTACTTGTTGAATAACATCTGTGGCCATATCTTGTATTTGTCTTTGAATGGTATTATCAGAACATGGAATATTATGAATAGTATCAGCTATTTTTTCATCAAAGAGAATTGAAGCGATTGCAATAGCAGAGGGAACCACGATTTCTTCAACAATTGTGTGAGGCTTATTTCGTTTTGTTGCTATCAAGAACAATTCATAAGATGCTTCCAGACACCTTTTCGAGATGGTTGTGAACTTCATGAAAGAAGCACGGCATTTTATAAATTTGTCTCTCTTCTTCACAAAAGCTTTTTGGTGTGCTCTTTATGTTTTGTTGTAAAATGTCTCTGGAGCAAAAAAGGCTTCTGTCATGATTCCGATAGATGAAACCAGTAAAAGAACTTCAAGGCAAGAATTCTTCCTTAAAGAACATTTTATTAGGAAACAAAGTATCGGCACTTACATAGTTGAACCCAAAACTGAAATTCCCTCCCTCCAGATACAAAGTAACAAGTTGCAATTCCCACCCCAAAGGAGCTGTCAGAAATCACATTCTCCAATTAACACAAAATGCGGGCTTTCCTTCCCAGCTCCTCAGCCCACCAAACCTTTATCAAGTAATGACCTTGAGTTCCCCACACAGCTGCAGTTGTTATGGTGAACTAAACCCTCAAGCATTTATTCCATCCCCCCTTCTACATCTTAACTTCAAAACAGTAAATAAGGCATTCTAAAGCAAAATGGCTGCTATTCTCAGTTGTCAGAGCATTGACATCCATTGTCACAGCATTGACATCTGGCCTCCCTTAATAGAAAGGAGTAGTCCTGCGATTTAAACAGAAACATATGTTAACGGTTGCTCCTAGGCTTATTAGGATGTTTGCTGTAGAATTTACGAATAAGTCTGTTAGCTTTAACATCAGTAGATTTTACCCAAGTTGCATCTGACAGTGGGTAGCCTTTCCACTGTACTAAATACTGTAACTTCCCTTTATATAACCTAGAATCAAGAATATGTTTCACTTTGTAATGTGTTTCCCCAGCCATTAACAGAGTACCAGGAGCTTTCTTGGGAGGGGGTCACAAGGTCGATTCACAGAAAGGTTTTAATAATGTCATGGTTCCGACAGATGAAACTCTTCAAAGAACTTCGAGGCATTGTTTACCTTAAAGAATCTTTATTCGAGTAGCATAGCATCGGCACATACATAGGCAAAGCCAAAATCAGATTCCCCAAAATCATGGCTTCCCCCCTTCTTTACCCATTTTTAATAAGTACGTCAGGGGTAAAGCAATTTCAGCAAATGAAGGGATGAATTGACAGTAAACATTTGCAAATCCTAGAAACCTCTGAAGCTGTTTTTGAGTCTTTGGGGATTGCCATTCAATTACAGCCTTTACCTTGGCAGGGTCCATCTCTATGCCCTCATTGGAAATTCTGTAGCCCAAATAATCCAGTCATGTCTGATGAAAGTCACACTTTGACAATTTAACATATAGCTTAACGCTTAGCAGTTTTTTCAGTACTTCTCATACTAAGTTCACATGGTCAGTCATATTTTCAGAATAGATTAAGATGTCATCAAGATACACTAAAACCCTTTTATATAAATGATCATGCAGCACCTAGTTAATCAGCTGCATGAAGACAGCTGGAGCTCCCTGTAGTCCAAATGGCATAACTTTGAATTGATAGCTGCCCAAAGGACAGTTGAAAGCAGTTTTCCATTCATCCCCTTCTCTTATTCTCACGTGGTAGTATGCCTCTCTTAGATCTAATTTGGTGAAGATATGCCCCTTCGCCAGATGGGTTAGTAGGTCCTTCAAGAGGGGGAGGGGGTACTTATTCTCCACATTCACATAGTTTAACCTTTTATAATACACGCAGAGCCTCAGCGACCCGTCTTTTTTCTCTTTGAATAGCACCGGAGCCCCCACTTGGGATTTAGCCGGTTCAGTGAAGCCTCTGGTCAAATTCCTGTCAACGTATTGCTATAGTTCCTCCACTTCGAGGAGGTCATGGCATACATTTTTGGTTTTGGGTAGTTTGGCTCCCGGTAATATTTCAATGGTGCAATCGTTTGGCCTATGTGGTGGTATGACATCACATTCCTTTTCACTGAACACTTCCACCAAGTCTCGATATTCACTGGGGATGAGTGGTTCCCCTGGCAGGGGGATGGTGACTACCTTCACAGTTTCTGCCGGTAGATCTGGTTCTCCGCTCAGGTCAAAAGAGCCATGAGAGGGATTTGGCCCTATGGGCAATCTCACGGTCCTCATCCCCTTCTCCCACCAAATGAAAGGCTTCCACTTATCCAACCAAGCTAGACCCAAAATCACAGCCTCAGTCATTTTTGGAGTCACCACAAATCCCAATGTTCAACTATTTCTAACTGCACCAGTTCAGTTAGATGAGTGACCAGGGTTCCTCCCATTAAAGATCCATCTGCTTGTTCAAATCTCATAGGTTTGGAGAGCAACCTTGCTCGTATGCCCGTTTTAAGGGCAATTGGCAGGCTGATAACGCACCGGGAGCACCCTGAGTCCACTAGCACACTTAAGCCCATTTGTACCCCTGTCTTAGGGACTATGAGCTTGGCAGCGAGGGAAAAAGATGGAATGGGTCAACTCACCATCGGGTCATTTTTTCCTTCATTGTCGCTGTAGTAGGGAGGTCAATCCCTATCCCTATGGTCAATCTCAATGGTGGTCAATCCAGCTGGAGTCTTGACCCTCTCCTGAGTGAGTGAGATAACCTGGGTCACAGGTTCCTGCGCAATGCAGCTTGACTTTTCTCTGGTCGGATGCTGGGTAGTTTTTTTCCTCTACAGCGGCCCAGGTCTGTTTCTCTGCTGGGGAAACAGGACAGGGCAAGCCGCTGCCTGATGTCCCGGCTGGCCACATCTGAAACACTTGATCAGTGGTGCCGAGGAAGATTTGGGAGGTTCAGCTGCTCTCGTCACTGGGGTTTGATGGGGAGATGGTTGTCTAGCAGGTTTTGGTCTCAGAGCCACCACAGGAGTCGTAGGCTTCTTATAGCAGGTTAGCTTGACGTCCATTTTCACTGCTATCCGGTACCATTTTTGTAATTGGTCAGGTTTTTTATTCTCTCTCCAGAGAAAGAATAAAAAGCTTTTTTGCCAACTTCCTACCTCACTGTTTCTGGAGCAAAAAAGGCTTCTGTCATGGTTCCGATAGATGAAACCAGTAAAAGAACTTCAAGGCAAGAATTCTTCGTTAAAGAACATTTTATTAGGAAACAAAGTATCAGCACTTACATAGTTGAACCCAAAACTGAAATTCCTCCCTCCAGGTACAAAGTAACAAGTTGCAATTCCCACCCCAAAGGAGCTGTCAGAAATTAGATTCTCCAATTAACACAAAACACGGGCTTTCTTTCCCAGCTCCTCAGCCCACCAAAACTTTATCAAGTAATGACCTGCTGCAGTTATTATGGCATTTACTCCATCCCCGCCCCCTTCTACATCTTAACTTCAAAACGGTAAAAAAGGCACTCTAAAGCAAAGGTAAAATGGCTGCTGATTCTTAGTTGTCAGAGCGTTGACATCCATTGTTACAGCGTTGACAGCTTCATGGAATGCTTGGATAATACTTCATTGCAGTTAATACAAACAGGAAGCTGCTGATCATTTCTTCCATGAAATAAAATCCAAATGTCAAAGAATAGAATAGAATAGAATAGAATAGAATAGAATTTGGAAGGGACATTGGAGTCCAGCCCCTTGCTCAAGCAGGAGAACCTATACTATTTCAGACAAGTGACTGTCCAGTCTCTTCTTAAATCTTCACTGTATTTTCGATTTGGTGCCAGTTTTAATTTGTTCGGTGACAGTTCCTTTGCTGAATCACTTTCCCTTTGCACTGATGAAAGTATGATTAATTTCTCCATATTTATTAATATGCACAACTACCTTGGTGGTCAGGTGGCTGGTTGGCCCTTCTTCCTCTCTCCCCTCTCCTCTCTCTTTCTCCTCACTGCCTGCTGGCCTCTCCTTCCACAGCCTGTGCTTCTTCACTTGATCCCTCTGCTTGTCTCACAGAAGCCTCTCTGCTTCTCCCTCTTTCTCCTCACTGCTTCTCTTCCAAAAACGCCTCCACCCCCCCTCTCTTTCTCTTTCTCTCTCTCTCTCACACACACACACTTCTCCCCCAAAGCCTTCCGTCTCATGCATACGTCTTCCCAAAAGCCTTCCGTCTCATGCACACTTCTCCCCAAAAGCCTTCCCTCTCTCACATAGACACTTCTCCCCAAAAGCCTTCCCTCCCTCTCATGGACACTTCTCCCCAAAAGCCTTCCCTCTCTCACGCACTTCTCCCCCAAAGCCTTCTGTCTCACACACTTCTCCCCCAAAGCCTTCCCTCTCTCTCTTAAGCACACTTCTCCCCAAAAGCCTTCCCCCCCTCTCTCACGCACACTTCTCCCCAAAAGCCTTCCCTCTCTTTCTCCTCACTGCTTCTCCACCTAGCAGATAACAACCTGAAGCAAGTGTGGCAGGGACTGCAGCATTTAACCAACCATAAGGGCAATACGAGGAACACGGTGAATACCGATGCCTCGCTGGCAGAGGAGCTGAATATCTTCTTCACTCATTATGAGACGAATGAACCAGACCGTGTAGCCCCTGCTGGCCAGCCTTCTGATTCTCAGCCACTCACTTTGTACAAACACCAGGTGAGAGCTGTATTGAAGGCTGTGAATCCCAGCAAAGCTGCAAGCCCAGATGGGGTACTGGGGACTGTGGTAAAGAATTGTGCTGATCAATTAGCAGAGATCCTGACAAGGATCTTTGACATCTCCTTGCAAACAGCCTGTGTACCATCATGCTTGAAAGCAGCTACCATTGTCCCAGAGAGTTTCCTCCTTCAAATTCCTGAGAGTCTACCTCTGTGAAGATCTTACCTGGAAAATTAATACAGCCCAAGTGGCCAGAAAGGCCCAACAGAGACTCCACTTCCTCAGAGTCTTGCGGAAGAACAGGGTAAAATGACGACTCATGACCTTCTTCTACCGGTCTACTATTGAAAGCTTTCTCACACACTGTATTGTGGTTTGGTATGCTGGCTTGACAGCCACGGACAGGAAGACATTACAGAGTGTGGTGAGCACGGCACAAAACATCATGGGCTGTTCCCTGACACCATTGGATGACATCGCCAGGGCCCGTTGCCTTGGTAGAGTGAGGAAAATTCTCAGAGATGACTCACACCCTGGTTGGTACCTCTTTACTCTCCTACCATTGGGTAGGAGATATAGAAATATAGCCAGCCGTACCAACAGGCTGAAGAACAGCTTCTTTTTTTTCAATATAAAATTTTTATTATTTTTCATCATAAAAAAAAAAATCACAAATTTTACACAATGCTATAGAAAAAAAACCCCCACCCCCACCCCCCCGGACTTCCCAAACCTAATCCCAGGATAATATTCAGATATAAGTAAACAAATATTAATATCTCTAACTCCACAAAGTATATTATTCTACATAAGTAGGTAAAATATATAAAAGAAAAAAAAGAACAAATTTATTAAGAACCTAAATTATATTCCACCACTCTATGCTTCTTTTGAATATAAGCAATCCCTCTTCTCCATATTAATAAATTATTCATTTGAGTAGTTCTTCAGGTAAGCCGAAATCTTTACCATTTCAGCAAAGTACGAAACTTTCAATCTCCAGTCTTCCATTGTAGGTCTACATCTATAAAAAAAATCTTTTAAGCCCTTTTATAAAGTTACATCTTCAAATACTTATCAAGTATAATGTCAAGAAATTACCAGCCT
>NW_015386370.1:1401519-1453585 GCF_001527695.2 Protobothrops mucrosquamatus | reverse complement strand
ATAGAGAAGAACTTATTATCCAAGTTAGAGCAAAGTTCAAGATAAAAAGCAAACTTCCAGGGTCGGTTCGTCTGCTTACAAAAAAACCTCACAGTTCACTTTAAGTTGCAGCAGTGGCGGCGGCTTCTAGCTTCGCCGAAGCGAAGGCGTCCTGGATCGCGGAGAAACCTCGGGGCTCCGGAGGAGTTCTCACCTACATTGTCCACATGGGACGACTCGGGAACTCAACTCCTACCCCGGGCAGCTCACCTATCCCCTTATGCCCAGGGGAAGGGTATCAAGCCGTTTGACAGCAGATGCTAGCTGTCAAAACGGCTTTTACGCTGAAACAGGCGGGAGGCAGCAAACAGCTGCGTCCGACGAGGTCGCCAGCCACCGGAAGTCCGGCTGAAGAACAGCTTCTATCCATGGGCTGTCAGGCTCTTGAATGGGACATCATTTTATGCATGATAGACTCGTGAGGCCGGCGTGCTGTGCAATTAGCTCACAGGGTGTAATAAGTTGGTGGGTTTGTAGTCACTGTGAGTCGTGGGGGGGGCATGGAGGGAGGCTCAGCCAATCTCACTGTATACATGTTATACTTTGATAATAAAGGTTCATTCATTCATTCTCTGGCAAAAGCCTTGTCTCTTCTCTTTCTCCAGTGTCTTTTTTCTCTCTCCCTCTCCCGCCAAAACTCTTATATCTCTCCTGTCTCCACCCTCCTCCTCCTTTCTCTTCTGGGTGTGTTGAAGTGCCGATCCTGGGGCCTTTGTCTCGACCCAGCAGCCCTGCAGCTCCCGATGACTCTCTTACAGCAAGTCCTGTGCTGTGCCACTTTAGCTCATTCCCTCCCCCCGCTACACTTGTCTAGGCTAGGCATGGTCACGTACCATCTGCCAGGTGCCAATGTACCACTGGTGGTACGTGTACCACTAGTTGAAAAGCCCTGATCTATAGCTATAGAATACTAATTACTATTTCCATTTGTCTTCTGCTCCAGGGGTACTTCCAGCAAAGAGAAAGAAAAAGAATTATTTGTTTGCTACATGGATGAAATTGCTGTTTGCATAGGGGTTAAGCCCAATGTACCATTACTTTTACTACAGGACCCCAAACTAGCTTTGAAGATCTTCTTTGGTCCTTGTACCTCTTACCAGTATCGCCTTTGTGGACCTGGAAAGTGGAAGAAAGCTAGAAATGCAATTCTGACTCAGTGGGACCGTGTTCTCAAACCCCTGAAGACTCGGATCATAGACAATTCTTCAAAACATATCATGCCATCCCTTTGGAAAAAAATATTTCACTTCACTGCATTCTTTGGAATAACTATATTCATGTTTACATACTTCTGTACTCATTTTATACCAAATAATAAAAACACTTAGTATCATGTTTATATATATTAAGTTTGTACTTTAATCCCAGGTGTAGGTGCTGTATACATCTTAGAACTTTATTTCATAATTTTACAACAGGAATACAAAGTAATCTAGCATCAAATCAGCATACAAAA
This sequence comes from Protobothrops mucrosquamatus, assembly GCF_001527695.2. Taxonomy (NCBI): domain Eukaryota; kingdom Metazoa; phylum Chordata; class Lepidosauria; order Squamata; family Viperidae; genus Protobothrops; species Protobothrops mucrosquamatus. The sequence continues at coordinate 1,452,090 of NW_015386370.1, read as the reverse complement.
TGGAAAAAAATCTTGTAATATACAGTATTTTTGCTCAAAATGTTTATGTCCAATGGAACTTATTTCCTGATATGTTCACCCCATGAAACCTGAGTGATTGTTTCACAGATTATGCAGAATAGCACCCTGACTTTATGTGAAACTGCAACTTTTGTATTCTATTTACTTTTCCACGATCTTCCCAATTTTCATCAGATTCAGGCAACCTGTAGACAACTGTTCTATAATCCTTCCTTATTGACTAATTGTTGTTTCCGATATTGTAAATTCTAAGCTGTATCAACTATTTTAAAATTAAAATGCAATGAAGTATATTTATAGCTTAAAGTGCATCAAGCAAACTCAAATAAAAATAAACATTTACATTCACTAAATGTATTATTATCAGCCTCATATCTCTACAAAATACATATCATGTGAGCTTAGTTATGAAATACAGTCATCTCACTTTATGGAATGAGGGATCTTTCAATAGGAGACTTCTCCTGGAATCAAATCACAAAATGATTTGCACATTCCTATTTTTTAAAGAGGCAATTAAATCTCTAAAGTTTTTGGATACCTTGAGTTGCTGCTGACTGACTGAAATAATACTGGGCTACAAATAACGTTAGGTCCTCCCAATCCCACCAGGAACATATCCCAGGAACAATGTTATATGTTTTTCCCAGTCCTCAGGTAAGGCAGTCATCTTTACCTGTTCTGGTTTTAAAATATTGATTTTCTTTTTCCCTAGACAGTCTTTGCTGTCGACATGCTCTAGGAAGTTAAATGAAGTGAATAGCAATGCAGCCATAGTATTTGCAAACTATGACTAATCCCCTCAGGCTGCTTGTGAGTAGACAGCTCTTCCCCTTAGTTGCTGGGACCTACTCCCTATGACCATTTTGACTGGACACCTGGATTCTATGAAAGCATATACTAGGTAATGCCTGACTGGGACTTTCAAATCACTTTTCCAGGCCTGCATGGATACTCGATATGCACAGGTTTAGTACATTTTTCAAGAAAAACCTTTTTTCTTGTGTGGCAGAAAAGGTTGATTTCAATAAGGAAAGTGCTGGATTTTCCCAGCTTTATTTAAATGGTTTGGTACTTGTTGTGTCCTGAGCCTGCAAGAGCTGAAAGCAGGCTCTGAATGTTGCAAATGGTCCCGGGCATTCCAAAACCTGCCCGGGACCAGACAGAGTGGCGCCAGCCTTGAGCGCATGCGCAAGGCGCGAAAAGGCTAAATGCCTATTGGTTCACACTGTCCAGGTTTCAAGCACTATAAAAGGCCTGCGTGCCTTTTGCTGTTTGCTTGGTTGTAGGAGAGAGAAAATAAAGAGCTTGTTGATTGTCACCATGTGTCTTCATCAATTGCAAATGAACCGAAAACTCAACACTGGGGACGAAGGTGGGATCCCTGCAAGCAATAAAAAAAAGAATTAAGGACTCACCCAGGAAGTCCTGACGAAGGGGAAGACGGTGTCTGCAATTGCGACTCAGCCTGCCAGTACAGCGTCACTGGGGGGTGAGCTCGGCAAAAGGACCCTTTCCCAAACATCAGCTTGCAGAGGAGGCGATTGGTGAAGGTCGTAAACTTTATGATGTCGAAGATTGGCCGCTTGACTGATTTTTACGTCTCCCACCCAGAGAGATGGAATTCCTACGTAGCACGGGTGGAGAACTACTTTAGAGTAAATCAGATAAGAGAAGACGGCCTGAAGGCAGCAACTCTTTTGTGTGCCTGTGGACAAGAAACTTTTGACATCGCGGAAAATCTGGTGGCCCCTGCACTTCTGGAGTCAGTAACATATGCTGACTTGAAGAAGATGTTGAAGGAACACTTCCAGCCGAAGTTATCTGTCATCGCTTGGAGGCACGCGTTCGAGCAGAGACACCAGAGGCCGGGTGAATCTGCTGTGGACTTTATTGCTGCCTTAAGGCAAGTGGCCAGACCTTGTGAGTTCAAGGACCTGGAAGAAAGGCTGCGCGATCGCTTCGTCTGTAGCTTAAGAAGTAGAGACCTACAACAAAAAATTTTTGCAAAAGAAGAGGTCTCATTCCAAGACACGTTAAGAGAGGTAGCAGCTGAAGAAGCAGCAGGTGGTGCTGTGAAGACTTTGCGGCTTGCCAGGAACCCTCCAGCCACAGCTACCGTCCATCAAGAGGACGCTCGAGAAGAGTCAGAAGCGGATCCTGAAGAGGAGGTGGACAGACTTCACCAGCCAGCTGAGAGGAGACCGAAGGGGCGTCCGGACAAGGCCCCAGCATCTCTTCAGTGCTTCGGGTGCGGTGGACGCCACAAGCGAGCTGACTGCAGGTTCCGCTCCGCCATTTGCCGAGCGTGTGGCAGGCAAGGCCACATTGCCTCCGTCTGTTTGGGTCACCAGAAGGTCCAACCTCGGGAAGAATTGCTTCAGAAAGGTACCAGGGTCCCCAGCCAACACAGGGTGGGTTTCTGCGCATCGCGCAGGAGTATTCTGAGGACAGGGACACACAAGCCCCTTAAGAAGAAACTTTCCATTAACGTGAGGTTGCAAGGGGTTCCCTTATTGATGGAGTTGGACACAGGGTCCGCTCTATCAATTATTTCAATTAACACCTTCAAAAGGATATGCAGCAGTAGTGGCCTTCGAGTTAAACTCAGGCCATCGAATCTAATACTCACTGATTTTCAAAATTCTAAGGTCTGTGTAAAGGGGGAGGCCACACTCAAGGTACAGCATAAGGATTTTGAAGGTTTCCTGGATGTAGTGGTAGTTGGGGGTGAATGTACGAGTCTTATTGGATTCGATTGGTTCAAGGCTCTGGGAATCCAAGTAACTGGGCTGCACAACTTGCAAACATTGGGCCTTGCAGAGGTTTGCAAGGAGTTTGCAGATGTGTTTAGTTCAGAGCTAGGATCCTACAAGGGGCCTCCCATTGCACTACGGTTAGACCCAACTATCACGCTCATCAGGGTCAAGCCTAGGAGGGTGCCTTTTGCCCTCAAAAGTAAGATTAGATGCTGAGCTGGACAAATTGCTCCAGCAGGGCATTTTAGAACCTGTGGATTCTAGTCCATGGGAAACCCCCATAGTAACACCTCTAAAGGCTAATGGGGAAATACGTATTTGTGCAGACTATAAGTGCACACTGAATAAGGCGCTGCAACAGCACGCTTATCCAGTGCCTGTTGTAAGCCACATCCTGGCCTCCCTCAAGGGGGGGGGTGCATTTTTGCGAAACTTGACCTGGCACAGGCCTATCAACAGCTACCTGTTGATGAGGCATCTGCAGAGGCCCAGACTATTGTAACTCACAGGGGGGCCTTCAAGGTCAAAAGACTGCAATTTGGGGTAAATGTAGCCCCTGGCATATTCCAAAGTGTCATGGAGAGCACACTTAGGGGTATTCCTGGGGTCTGTCCCTACTTCGATGACGTCCTCATTGCTGGGGAGTCATCTCAAAATTTAGCAGAAAGGTTAAGGGCTGTCTTGCTTCATTTTCGAAAAGCAGGCCTTAAATTAAAGCAGGATAAATGCAAGATAGGAGTCACTTCCACTGACTTCTTAGGTTTCAGGATTGATGCCCAAGGCATTCACCCTGCTGAAGCCAAACTGCAAGCTATTCAGCAGGCCCCAAGCCCCAAGTCCAAGAGTGAGCTGCAAGCCTTCTTGGGGCTCTTAAATTTTTACCATGCATTTCTCCCACATAAGGCTGCAGTGGCAGAGCCGTTACACAGGCTCTTAGACAAGCAGGCTCCATGGCAGTGGACTAAAGTCCATGACAGGAGCTTCAATGAGGTTAAGGCCTTGCTCTCTTCAAATGCTGTTTTAGCGCATTTCAATGAGTAGCTGCCTGTTTGCATTGCATGCAATGCATCTCCTTATGGGGTGGGAGCAGTACTTAGCCATCTGAAGGCTGATGGGACACAAGTCCCTGTGGCCTACTACTCAAGGACTCTGTCATCTGCAGAGCGGAATTATGCTCAGATTGACAGAGAAGCCTTGGCCATAGTGGCTGGCATAAAGAAATTCCATGATTTCTTATATGGCCGCCATTTCACGGTCTATACAGACCATAAGCCTCTGCTGGGTTTGTTTACCACTAACAAACAGACACCACATATCATTTCTCCTCGTATGCTGAGATGGTCCATTTTCCTGTCAGCATATGACTACACTCTAGTTCACAAACCTGGAAAAGAGATGGGTCATGCAGATGGCCTAAGATTACCTCTGAAACAGGTAGAGCCAGACCCTGCTCCTGCCATTAATATTCTTTCCATTCAGGAGTTGCCTGAATCTCCCCTCAATGCTAGGGACGTGGCTGCAGAAACTGCCACTGATCACATGCTTACACACATGCTGACCTGGGTGTTGGCAGGATGGCCTGACAAGTGCCCAGATACTGAGTTCCAAAGCTTCTGGCATAAGAAGCATGAGTTTTCCACTTTCAAGGGTTGCCTGTTATGGGGTAGCAGGGTAGTAATCCCAGCCTCATTGAGGTCTAGAATCTTGCTCTCTCTGCATGAGGGACATCCTGGTATAGTCAGGATGAAAGCGCTTGCGCGCAGCCATCTTTGGTGGCCTGGGCTCGATAAAACCATCAAGGCTCAGGTGCACGGGTGCCAACTGTGCCAACAGTCACGGCCTGAAATGCCTCAGGCCCCAGTACATAGGTGGGAGGAAACTCAAACCCCATGGTCACGGGTGCATATAGATTATGCTGGGCCCTTTCAGGGGCAATTCTTCCTTCTCATCGTTGACAGCCATTCCAAGTGGCTAGAGGTTGTTCCTGTTTCCTCCACCACTACTACTGCCAGGACCATCCAGGTGTTGAGAGGAATTTTTGCCTCGCCCGGGCTTCCAGATGTCCTGGTTTCGGATAATGGCCCTCAATTTACCTCTTCTGAGTTCCAGACTTTTCTTCAGGCCAACTTGATCCAGCATGCGACTTCTGCTCCCTTCCACCCATCCTCCAACGGACTGGCTGAGAGAATGGTGCGTACTACCAAAGATGCCCTCAAGAAACTGACTTACGGTAAGTGGCATCGCAGGTTAGCAGATTTCCTTCTTGCACACCGCACCACACCATGCAAAGCCACAGGGAAGAGCCCTGCAGAACTCCGCTGGGGTCGCCGCCTCATCACCAAACTGGACAGGTTGCACCCAGACCGGGTGGCTTCACAGGTGTCACAACCGCGGGCACCTAGGAGACTTCAGGTGGGCGATCCGGTTTGGACTAGGAACTATGGGCCTGGACATCTCTGGGTCACAGCTGTGGTCTGGAAGGTCTCTGGGTCATTGTCATACGAAGTTGCCTTGGATGATGGCCGCGTTCTTCGCAGACAAATAGACCAACTGCGTTGGAGATTGGACAGCCACGTTTCCGCTCCTGGCTCTGCTCTGGGGGGAGGGAGGAAGATCATAATATGCATTCTGGGTCACAGATTCCCAGGGATTCTGGGTCACAGGTTCTCAGGCCTAACAGGGCCTCACAAGATGCTGAGGCTGTTTGGGGGTCATCCCAAGATTCCGCAAGTGCTCCAAGCAGGAATTCCCAGGACAGGGGGGCATCCCGCACATCCGTCATTGCTTCAGACAGGGAGTCACACCAGGGGTATCCACATTATTCAAACATGTCAGATAGTGCTCCAGACAGGGAGACAGACCGGGGGTATCCACATAAATCACACACAGCCATAGAAGGGGAATTCCATCAGGGGCACTCGCATAATTCAGCAATGGCTCCAAAAAGGAAGTCACTAGCAAGGGGGGTTGCCATGGAGGCAGCTCCTGACTCTGGCACCCCTGGCATGTGCTCGGGGGCTACGGAGTACTGGGGCACTTCCGCCACTCAGGCCTCTCCAACTGCTGGCCTTGGGCTCGAGGGGCAGTGTTCCCAAGAGGAGTCCATTGTGGGCTCGGGGACTTCCACCCCTCCAAGGTATACTGACTTGGACTCAGAGGGTCCAGCCAGTCAGCAGCTGGGTGGGTCAACCGAGTATTTGGGGCATCAAAGTCCTGGCCTGCCTAGCCTGGTAGGCAAGCAGGTAGGCCAGGCACCCTCACCAGGGTCATCTGGGTTTTCAGGGCATCGAAGACCTGGCCTGCCTAGCCTGGTAGGCGAGCAGGTAGGCCAGGCAACCTCACCGGCCCTTAGGAGGTCGCAGCGGGCCATGTGCCCACCTAAACATCTACAAGATTATGTGAGGTTGCTGTCAACATATGAGGAACCTTGTATGGGGTCCCTGAATGAGGGAATTAACACTTAGGAAGAGTGTCATATACTATTTTGATTTTGGGATACATTTATTTGAGTTAATGACTTTTTGAAAGAGGTTTGCCTGCATGCAGACCCAAGCATTTCCACCCTCCTTGCATTTGAATAATGCATCTGTATACCACTCTCCCTGCATTACACAATGCACCTGTGCGGAAGCTATGTGTGTTCCATCTAGGGGGGAGGGGTATTGTGTCCTGAGCCTGCAAGAGCTGAAAGCAGGCTCAGAATGTTGCAAATGGTCCCGGGCATTCCAAAAGCTGCCCGGGACCAGACAGAGTGGCGCCAGCCTTGCACGCATGCGCAAGGTGCGAAAAGGCTAAATTCCTATTGGTTCACACTGCCCGGGTTTCAAGCACTATAAAAGGCCTGCGTGCCTTTTGCTGTTTGCTTGGTTGCAGGAGAGAGAAAATAAAGAGCTTGTTGATTGTCACCATGTGTCTTCATCAATTGCAAACGAACCGAAAACTCAACAGTACTCATAAGTATATTATACACTTTACATTGCTTCTGTTCCCAAGGGTTTCTTATGGAAGTCTGCTTTGCTCTGGTGATTTTGCCTCCTCCATAGGCTACTTTTAGCTGGTGCCTCTTGTTGAAAGTACTATCATTTCTTTGAAGCACAACTCAAAGAGTTTATCCATTATTGATTACTCTCTCCTGCTTCACCACACGTTCTGCCTCTATGCCTGTTCACCCAAATAATAGATGAAGCATAGGGAGCATCCTCAAAGCATTTTGGAACCTCACCTCCAAACTTGTGATCTGATATCCAGATTATTTCTAAACACTTGTCTAGCAATCTCTTTAAAGTGTGGTAAGCCTGCATCCAAAATTAGCCCAGCTGAGAAGTATCAGGGCTGGAGGAAGGCAGTACCTCCACCTGCTAGCTGGGTAGCTTAACATGCATCAAAGTCACAATTCAAAGCATCTTCCTACATGTGCTCCACCCTGCCACATCACGTTAATGATGATTTAAAGCTAGCTGTTGGAAGGTGACAAGCAAACCTCCTAAAACCATTCTGGTAGATTATCAAAACAAGCTTCAAGCCCATGCCACTATGCAGGCAAAAGAAAAGAGAACAAGAATGTGTACATCTATTTCAGTATGATTAGGGCCTGCATTTGATACATAGCAGATGTCATGGTTCCGATAGATGAGACCAATCAAAGCAGAACTCTGAGGCTTGAGTTTTCCTCTAAGAACATGTTTATTGGCTACGAAGTATCGGCATGGTCAAAAGTGAAACCATGACTAAAGTTCCCTCCAAAAAGTAACAGTATTACAAAGTTAAACTTCCCACTCCATAGCCTATGCAATCAACTACGTTTCCCAATAAAATAGTTTGGCGGGCTTTCTAACATTAGGTTCAACCCCCCAGCTGAGGGAACAGAAATGACCTTGGTTCCCACGGACAGAGAATTGTTTAGGCTAGCATAAAACCTCCCATTCCTCCCCCCATAATCTTGTGGCAACCAAAAACGAGCAAGATGGCTTCGGCCAGGTTTGTTGCAGAGTTGACAGAAGTCACTAAAATTGTTTTATAATGGCTTTGTTATCTTTTCTTCACTAAATCTACATATTAAAAGCTCTCTTGTCCTTGAATGTCTGTGTCAGAACTCATATTTTAAAGGACCCCTTTTCCCTCTCTAACCCCGAACTTTGTTCTCTTCTCTTCCTGGGTTCTGCCATACTCCTGGAGGGGAGGGGGAAGTGTTTGCAGGTTATTGCTTTGTTCCCTCTATCGCTACAATGTAACACTTTGCTGTTTCTGCATATTTCCTCTGTGAACTTTCTCTCCCTTTGTTGTCAGCTAGTAAAAGGGGGGAGGAGAATGGAATGTACCTCCGGCAACTGGAATGTACCTCCAGCAACTGGTTTATCTCTGCGTTCGGAAGGGAACGTGTGAAAAGCTGACCAAACTTCACTGCAGCCCGGAGACAGACTGACGTTATCTCCCTTTTTCCCACAACAAACTTAACACCTTGGGATTGGCCTGTTTGAACTGATCGAATGAACTACAGGGTGGGGTTTTGCTTAGGATACTTTTTACCTATTGATCTGGCGTGAAACCTTCAGATCCTGTCTATTATGCCTGCTATCAACTTCTCCTACTAAAAGCTCCTTTTGGAAGAAACTGCTTCCACGAGTTCTACTTTCTTAGGATGAGGGTTTGAAGTGGGCCCTGACAGTCTGCTTATTTATTTCTAGTCTGGCTTGCCAAGAGAAGCCTGACAAACATGATTGGTAGTATAGTACTTCCTAGGGATAGGTGATGCTACACCAAAGGGGAAATTAAGCTGGGGAAATCACCCAATTTCCTTCATTTGTCCCATATTAAAACTGTCAAGATTGGAGGACACTACTATTTATTGAGGCAACATGAGGTTGAGAGTGGGACAGGACAATTTATATCAGCAGAGGTAATGGAGGCAAATTAAAAAAAAATCTATTGTAAAATTACCCACACTAACCAAGTGCTCCACTACCGAAGTCACAAGCCAACCTTCCACAAGAGAAGCTATGTAAAACAAGCACAAACACACTCCAACAACCCTGAACTTCAGGAAAATGAAAACAATAGTCTATACAACATCTTCCAACACAACTTTATCAAACGCACCTGATCACTCAACCCACTACAACATAACCAACACAAGCTATGAAAAGAAGGTTGCAGTTTATTGAAGAGGAGAGCCAGATAGAAAGATAGCTCTGGAAGAAAAAAGAGAGAAAGTATGTAGGGAGTGGGTTTTTATACCCCCTTTGTATTTCCTATGTCATGTATTTTGACCTGAGTCTGAGTGTGCCCCTTTGGCATCTGTGGGTTAATCCTATTATGTCCTGTCTTAGAGTTTGGGTGGGTTATGTAGATTTTAGCTGTCTTTGTCTTTCTAAGCTTCTAGGTGGAGGGCTACACCTTCCTGAATGGATTATTACATCTGCATTTCTACAGAGCTGGTTTCTGCTTGGGAGAGGGAGACTTGGGGCTATTAGGAAAAACTGGGCATGCTTTTCTGCCTCTTTAAGATCTTTTGAGGAAATATAATATTCTGCCCTTTTAATATTTCCTTCTCTGGGTGGGCTGACTTCCCACAATTTGAAGGCACTGGATTACAGCCAATCCGGAAATTAATTAACCGCCAGTATTTAGCTTTATGTAAGAGTTTACCACCCGTTTTTGGTTGCATTCCCAAGCAATCCAATTCTGGCAGACCTGGCCCTCCACCCAGTGGCATAGCGTGGGTTGTCAGCACCCGGGGCAAGGCAAGTAATTTGCGCCCCCCCCTCCACAGTGGGCGGCGACCCGGCGGCTCGGATAGGATTCGCACAGCCAGCACTGCAGAGAGAGTGAGTGAGCCAGGCAGGGGCAGAGAGCTGCGAGTGCGAGCGCGCCCCCCCAGATGTTGCTCCCGGTGCGGCCGCCCCCCCCCCACGCTACGCCACTGCCTCCACCATAGGCCTTACACCGTTTTCGGGCATGAGCATTAGCATTGGCCTCTTAACCCAACATTTGGTTCACCCCCCCGCTATAAATTTAGCCTACCAAAGGTGGCCCTCTAGGCATCTTGCATTCCACACTGGGCTCCACACTAGCAAGCCAGGCTTCTTGCCCATTTCAGCCCCGACATCTAGGAATAGGAAATATTCTTGAATTTTCTCGGTGGATATGCCTGTAAAATTGAGCGTGGAGGAAAATTTACTCCCTCTTTGTAGATTGATGTGCCTTCGGAGGCGCAACAGGTATTAGAAGCACGTTACAGTTTCCGCGGCTCCTGTAGGGGGCGCAAACGCTCGCTCGGAAGAGACTGGCGCCACCATCGGCACAGTAGCTCGGTCACGTGGCTTCGCAAGCGCTACGTGCGTGCTGAAGTCAGACGCTGTTAGGCGCCGCCGGTTTGGCTATTCGCCCGCCATTTTGGCCCGCTCTGCGTGAAAGCTGCTCAGGCGGTCGCTTCGGCCTCGGTAAGTGGGATCCCGAGGCGGCGTTACCTGGAAAATAGCAGAGGCCGAGGGGCCGAAGGAGAAGGGGGAGGGAAGTATGGTGCCGGCGATCCTTAAAAGGCTCCGGGCAGGGGAGAATCTCCCGCCGGACAGAGTCGGGTGGCTCGCGGCGAGCCCCGACTGGAGCCGGGCGCCAGTGCAGAGAGAGCATCGCCCTTTCCCTTGCACCTTGGGGGTCTAAAGGATGAGCTGGAAGACCCGCGCCTTGAGCTTCCTATTTTACTCCTAACTCAGGACAAAAGGAAATTTGTGGGGGGAGGGGGCAGAGAAGACCGCCGGAATCGGAGATCCCTTTTTTTTAACATCCGGTTTTTCGTCTTCAAGGTTCCGGCGTCGTTTCCTAACTATTTTTTCCCAACCCCAATTCTCTAAACAGCCTCGATTATTCTATTTATTCTCACCTTTCATTCCTCATCCGGCATTTCTCTCCTTTCCGATTTGTTCCTTCTGGGGAACATGACTAACTTATGTGACTAAGCCTGGCCTAAGATTGCTCAAGGCTGCTGTTCCTGTACTTGTGCTAAGTTTGAAAGTAATTTCTTTATGGTGAGGCAAAGGATAAAAAAAATTAAGGATACAGGGTTGTTGAGGGGAAAAATAGGAGGAAGGAATATTATATGTGTTCGCTGCCTTGAGCTACTTAGAAAGTAATAAAGGCGGGATAAAAATCTAATAAATAAAACAATCCATTCAGATCAGGCGAATTTGCTCCTCAATGAACTGGCAGGAAGGACAATTGTGTGTTGAAGAGGATTCTGACAGTAATAGGTCAGTTAGCAATTAGTGTAGTACCGGTATATGATTGACTGAAAAATAAGGTTCCTTGCTGATCATCTGGATGTGGAGGTCTTTATCAGAATCTTTTTTCTGGAAAAGTACAGAGATATTCCAGTTGAAATACTCCTTCCAATATATTTCAAGTTTTATTTTTCCTGTGGTTTTCCCCAACCCTTTGGTAGTTTTATGATACGAATCCTTGGAGCTGACGTACTTTTCCTAGAAGAAATTACAGGTGACTGCCACAGAATGGATGAATTTGTAAAATTGGTTGTCAGCCCTTTAAGATAACCCAGAGCAAAAACCATGTGTTTTAACATTATCTTAGCATTTCTCCCCTCCTTTTCTTTCACTTTCCAGAAAACCAGGGAGAGTTCTTTCTAGATGCTTCCCACATTCTTTTTCCTTTTGTGTGCTGAGATACCTTTTGCATAACAATTGTCTAATCTGCAGCTCTTCCTCTTATCCTCTAAGGTCATTCTTGCATAAGTATAGGAGGCAAAATGTAACTAAGTAAACAGTTTTCTCGATGCTTTTTTTCCCTCCAAAAGCAACTGGACTTCTTAGTGTTTTTTTTTCTTTCAAAACATTTCACTTCTCATCCAAGAAGCTTCTTCAGAGCTAACTGAAAAAAGCACTTTTGGTTCCTGGATGATTGAGAATAACCATAGGCATTCAAATGTAGACAGTTGCTGATAAGGAAATAAGATCCCAGCTTTTTAAAACTATTGTTCTAATCACTGTCCTAAACTAGTTGAATTTTTCACCCTTGCCTTATCATTTGACTGGTTTAATCATTGAGAGCTGTTATATGAGGTTTGAGCTAGACACCATGTTTTTTCTGTGTAGCCTACACTTAATGAAACATTCTCCATCACATCACATCGCACAGTCACTTTTTAATTAATGTTCCATAAACAAGCTAAGACTATTGTTTCAGCAAATCTTGGGTCCCTAAGTGTATTTTTATGTATTTTTATTTTGTGTACTGTAATATGCTATTTAGAGATCTCCAGGATTATAAACATTGCAAATAAATCTTAAGGCTGTATTTTTGGAACAATGAAAAGTTCAAGGCAATCTCTTCTTTGTGGTGATTTTTTGGGGGGATGGGACTCAGTGCAGCAACCCATACTCCTTTTCTAGTTCAAAGGTAAAGAAAACAACAATAAGGAATCTTCATTCTAATAATAAAAATGACAGTATTAGAAAACGTGAGGTAGAAGATTCTCAGTATTTTTTTAGCAAGGTTATATATCCTTTTCTCATTTCCTTTAATTAATGGCTTTGTTGTGTGAGTATTTTTGAATATCAGTTGTCTGAATGCTATATATAACATGTTTCCCCGAAAATAAGACAGTCTTTTTTTTCCTCCAAATGAGGCACGAGCTCTTATTTTGGGGGAGGGGGGTCTTTTATACTCACCTCTGGCATCGATAGCCCTGCCCAGCCAGTCCACTTCTTCTGACCGATGAAGCACCTTCATTTTTCAGCTGCATTTTGGCCTGCATTTTGCAGTCAGGTCTTTCCGGAAGGCCTCTGCAGCCGAGTACCAAGCAATGGATTCAATCCATAGCTTGGTCCTCGGCTGCAGAGGTCTTGCAGAACTGAACTATGGATTCAATCCATAGCTTGGTTCTGGCTGCACAAGCCTTCCAGAAAGGACTGTGACTGAAAAATGCAGGCCTGACTGCAGAAGACACCCCAGAAGAAGTGGGCTGGTGAGGAGAGGCCTGGCTGCAAGGTAAGTGGGTGCGGGACGCGTGGGGCAGTTCCACTCCCCCATCCTTGCCCTAGCTTGATTTTTAGGTGTGTGCCTCGCCCCAAAACTAGGGCTTATTTTTGGGGTAGGGCTTATATTAGGCCCACCCCAAAAAATCAAGCTATGGCTTATTTTCGGGGTAGGCCTTACTTTTGGGAAAACACAGTATAAGTGATCTCTTTTCTATATAGTTTGCTGCTAAAATAGTTAATCAAGTCTGTATGTTGGTTGAAGTCATGACTATGAACTAAACTTTATATTATATTAACAGGTCTTGTATCTGGTTGTTCTTTTGTCCTGAATACTTAGGTAGTTCCTCTTTATTGCTAAATCTGAATCAGCCAGATAAGATTGCAAATCATATTCTGATCTAGATTGAAAAAATCACATTCAGTTTAGATAAAGTTGATCAAAGTGAAGTAGAATGATATAAGGAATATTCCAAATGAAAGGCTCATTTATATAACAGTAAATTGGCAATCTTAATGCTAATAGATGGATGATCCCTGAGTAAAAATGATATGAATAAAAGGTAATTATACGATTGTTATCTTGATTACAGAGATACATGTTATTATGTTAAGACAGTGTTCTCACAACTCAGTTAACCATAATCCTAGATTATAAAATCTTGATTCAAGACTACCAAGATGGTAGCTGTTCAAGCCTACATAAGTAATTGTAAACCTTAAAGAGTTGAAAAGTTAAAGGTAAATGTTTCTCTGAACTGTTCCAACATGATATAAGCAGCGAGGTTTTTCTCCTTATATACTTAACTCCTCCCCCTTTGTGCCACTTAACCTTGCAGCATTTAGATTATTCCTGATATTGAATTATAATATATCTTTTTAATATGTTGACTTTCATTTTTCTTATTTTGTTCATGAAAAAGTATAGTTATTTTTCTTTCCCCACACCTCAGCAATTAATTTTCTTTTAAAAATAATTCCTGGTACTTCATGTCCCTCTCTAAAAGTGCAATGTCAAGTTACATTATGTGCATTAAAGTACCTTTATATATATTAGACTTGAAATGTTTTTGAAACCATGACACCAACATCTATCCCTTGTAGATTCTTTTACATTAAAGTAGTGATGCCTCCATCAAAAAAGTGTGCTCTTTTTCCAAATTAAATTAATTTTAATCAAATTTTTACTGTATTAGTTAATTCTGTGCTTTGTTTTCAATGTAATATTTCAATTCCTTGAAGAATTTAGGTTTTCATTATTACAGTGAGAAGGTAGTAAAAGTGATGTTTTAACAGTGCAAATACTTGAACAGGGGAAAATAACTAGTCTGTTAATGAATAATGAAGATCATAGAAGATCCATATTATTAGAACCAGAATTTAAGATAGATTAGCAGACATCACTCACATATTCAAATATTTATGCAAATATAAAAACTTTAAAACAATGGCATATATTAAGCTTAGAATCCACAATGCATACTGCAATAGTCTGGCTTTCCTGGACTGTGCAGTACACTTATTAAGGAAGACAGAAGCTCAACATAGAAGTATAGAGAAAACCCACACACAGCTATCAGTATTTACATTTTGATTCTTACTGCCCACTAGAGCACAAAGTTATCAGAACCCTATACCATCATCATCAATGATACAGTTGATGACTCAGTCAGGGGTTATGATCTAGCCAACTTCAGGCCATTTTATGCTGCTGCAATCTTGCCCATTCTTTCTCAATCACTGGTTACAGGCCTTGATGGCCATTTTGCCTTGAACTGTGAAAGAGGCTGGATACCCTGGTTTTTGCAGAGCCACAAGAGGGATTGGCAGTGAAGGCAGTGCACATATGCTGACATACTTTCCCGCTGTCTCATAGCCTGAAGCAAAGTATTTGAATGTGTCTGTTTGGTTGTGCCCTCTGTCAGGTACTATTCTATGTGTAAAATTCCACACTCAAACTATTTATGTATTGAGAAAGCTGACATTGGTGAAATAATGATATCCATTTAACTTACAGCTAAATAACAGAATGGTCTTTGCTTAAAGTTATAAATATGTATTTCCCTTTGGAGACAGATTCTTCCAAGAGTCCAATTGACAATGCTGCTGTAATATAAAGAATTTATTCCTCTTTTGTTCCTCTTTGAGGCCATCCATGTTCAACAGATAATGACTAATGGACAGGCAGTCCATTTTTATGGACTTTTGATTTCCGTACAAGTATTTTCAAGGCTTTTATGGTTTCACAGTGAGCAAGATTTAATGTTTAATCACAGTGTATGTATTTGCCTTGAGGTATTCTGCTAGTACTGCCATTTGTTTTTCTTAAGACTTTTGACTTTAAAAGAGATTTTATACTATGCAAATCACTCAGTAATTACAGATGTTTCTTACATGATTGAGCTATAATTTTGTTTCCTTTTTTTGAAAAAAAATAGAACAATTCAGTGCAGAGATTGACATAAAAACAATATTGTTATTAAAAAAACAAAGGGATTTCTTCAACTGCATCCCTAATTAGATAGTTCTGTAATAGAGTATTTGTTGTTGACACACTATATTCAAGTTCCTGTAATCTTAAGAATACTAAAGAGTGTATTCCCTAAAAATTCCATTTGCAGTTTAGCATGCTGTTTATACCTTATGAAAGCAGAGTAGATTTTATATATGCTATTTTCAATTTGCTGTCCTAATTTATAAGACAGTGAAATTTAAGAAGGGTTGTAGTTTTATATTTTTATGTGTTTGCATTCTATTTTAGCTAGAATCTTATATTCACTGTATGGATACAGTACAGTAGTCTTCTGAGATGTTTTGCTTGCTGTTGCAACTAGAGTTTAAAAAAAAACTTAAAATCTTTTTTAAAACTTATTTTTAAGTTTAATTTTTTGGGAAGAGCTCTGAATAAGTGATTCTTTGCAGACTGGAAGTACTAGGGTCTTCTTCCTTGCATGTGTTTACATATTTAATAGCTTACTGTATGAAATGCTCTTCTAAATCTGGCAGTGTTGTGCTATGTCCTGATGCTTGTTTACTTGGTGTAGTACCTTACAAATTACCCCATTGTACTTTAATGCAAATCCAATCTTTCTATGTTAAATTTCATTTCTGAATTAAATGTTTTAAATGCTGTTCAGCAATGAAGAATAGGAACGAGTGCAGAAAGTTTAAAGATTTGCTTGGGGCTAGATTAATTCCGTGAAAGGGCACTTTGTGAGGGTTGGGGCGGCGGGAGCAGGACGCTCCGTGTGAGGGTTGGGGCGGCGCAGTGGGAGAAGGGTGCTCTGCGAGGGTTGGGGCGGGGCGGCAGGAGCAGAACGCTCCGTGCAAGGGTTGGGGTGGCGCGGTGGGAGCAGGACACTCCGTGCGAGGGGTGGGTCGGAGCAATGGCATATTCCATGGCTGAATGGAATACTATGGCCTCCTTGAATTTACCATCTTACTGCACGTTAGTAACAACCCCACAAAACCCCACCCCAGTGGTGGGATTCATTCCATAGAACTGGTACCTAATTTATTTTGAGTTCGGAGAAGCGGCCCAGAAATGGGCAGACTAGTATGCATTCACGTGCCTCCAATCCCTTCCTTCCTTGCTGCAATCTGGCTTTGCAGCAAGCAAGGCCCAACCTACGTGTACTTACGTACGATCAGACCGCAGAGTTTTTTTGACCACAAAAAAGGGGGACGAGGACTGTCAGAAAATCCTCCACTTTACCTGAGACCGGGTTTTTTTTCTCCACTGGATGTTCGCTGCCAGACTGTTCTACTTGATGCAGAATGGGAAGGATCCATATTCTGCAGCAAGTAAACTTTAAAGAAAGTTTAAAAAGTATGGCAGAGAAAATCCTCCACCTTACATGGGATCAGTTTTTTTTTCTCAACTCCCTTTGGCTGTTCGCTGCCAGACTGTCTGGCAGCAAAAAGCCAAGCAGAGAGGAGAAAATCCTCCTTATGTGGGATGGGAGGGTTTTTCTCTGCTCTCCAAGGCTTTTCGCTGCCAGACTGTTTTACTTGATGCAGCAGAATGAGAAGGATCCACATTCTGCAGCAAGTAAATTTTTAAAAAAGTTTTAAAAGTATGGCAGAGAAAATCCTCCACCTTACATGGGATCAGACTTTTTTTCTCCACTTCCTTTGGCTGTTCGCTGCCACACTGGCAGCAAAAAGCCGAGAGAGGAGAAAATGCTCCCCTTACATGGGATGGGGGTGGGTTTCTCTGCTCTCCAAGGCTTTTTGCTGCCAGCAAGTAAACTTTGAAAACTTGACCAAAAAAACCCCCGGAAAAAAGTGATAAAGTACAGGTAGTCCTCACCCCCCCTTTAATATCATCTCTTCTCTCAGCCCCCTTTAATATCCTCTCTTCGGTCACCCCCTTTAATATCATCTCTCCCGTTCAGCAGGACCCAGGCAATGCGTCGCGCAGCTCCAGCTGAATCTAAGCCTGAAGACTGCATGAGGCTGCTTGCCATCCCCAAGGCCACCGCCAATCAGCTGGAGCTGCACACATTGATCCTGGGCTCTCAGTAGGACCCAGGCAATGTGCAGTTCCAGCTGACTTTCCCACAAGCCTGTGCAGCGCTGCTGCTGCTTCACCTCATCCACTTTTACACTTTTTTTTACATTTTATGGTGCTGTTCAACCTGTCGTACGCGTACCACCTGCCAGGTGCCAATGTACCACTCGTGGTACGTGTACCACTGGTTGAAAAGCCCTGCATTAGGCCACCACCCAGACCTGCACACCCGCCCAGCACGAGGTGAAGCGGTCAGCTAGGAAGCCCCACTTAGAGGTGGTAGAGCACGCCCAGGGCTAGCAGGCAAAAGGCCACCCTGAGCAGGGAAAGCCGGATCCCCATCGGCGTCATGGTCTCCCAGGCCCAGCAGAGATGGGGGGAGGCACATAAACTTAGCTGGGGGGCCATGGCGCCGATGGAGATCCGGGTTTCCCCGCTTGGGGTGGCCTTTGGCTTGCTGGGCGTGGGCGTGCTCTACCACCTCTACTCGAGCTTGCTAGCCGGCCGTTTCACCTCCTTTATGCTGGGCGGGCCAGGTGCTCCAGGCAGCGATGGACCTGCATGAGCTGTTGGCGCCGGTGGCCCGAGCCAGGGCTAAGGTGTGTCGGGTGTGTGTGGGGAACAGGTTCCACATGCGGGCCAAGGGCAAGATCTGCGAGGGGGCTGAGGACATGACTAGCAGCAACCTGCTCTCCAACCGCAAGCAAAAACAGATGGGACGGAGTAGGCGCATCTGGTGATCTGCATCACGCGCTTCCCCCTCCCCTACTCCGCTTGCTGCTGGAGGACTGGCCTGGTATTGGCAGTGGGCTGCAGAGCCCCAGAGTGCAGCGGTCGAGGGGCGGGCAATCATTGGCTGCTGATGGACACTGTTGGCCCCCATGCGCTCGCTGTGTGCGGGGGTCGATGGTGCCAGGTAGCAGCCAGCCCCTGCCTTGCCTTGCAGCAATGACACCCCCGCCCTGCCCCTTGCCTCGCTTCACCCCACAGGACAAGCCTCCTGCCCACCATCCCACCCGCCAGAGACCCCCTAGATCTCCCCCAACCCTGCCCGGCCCCCACAGGCATCCCTCCCCATGAGCAACATCAAAGTGGCCACGCCCAACCAGTCTGCCATGATCACTGCAGCCATGCCCATCCAGTGGCCACACCCACCCAGACTGCCATGACCACCCTGGCCACACCCACCCAGTCTGCCACGCCCACCGTAGCTGCGCCCGCCGAGTGGGCCATGCCCACCCGGCACCCGGCGATACAAAGTGGGTTTTGGGTTGCAGTTTGGGCACTCGGTCTCTAAAAGGTTCGCCATCCCTGTGCTATTTCATATATTGGAAAGAACTACAACAGTTTTTAATAGAGCAGCTGCACTACATTCTGGATATCCCAATTCTCATGGTAATTACATCTGTGCATGATGTAACAAGTCTTCTTTTTTAGGTTGTTTTGACTAGTCAGTTTATTGTTCCTTTTCAGGGGGTGAGCAAGGAGATTCCAGACTCGATGAACTGAAATGTCTGAGAAGTCAAGCCAGAGCACAAAAGCAAAGGACGGGAAAACAAAGTATGCAACACTTAGTTTATTCAATACATATAAAGGAAAGACTCTGGAAACACAGAAAACTACAGGTATTTTTGTTAAAATTGAACATTTCCTACCCATTTATTAGGTCTTACTCAGATATAATTTTGTTTTGTGCAGAAATATCAAAGCTTAAGGCATTTTAACTTCAGATTTTCAATTTTGTAACCTAGTTACCTTTATTAATTTATGTGCTTGACAGTGTTATAGTCAGTATTCATATATTTTTAAATAATGTTACTAAAAGGACTATCGCTGAAAAGGCTTCTGGCAAGATTGTATATAAGTGTGCTAAGTGTTTTGTTAATCTGGCATTCAGTCCATGAATTTCATCTTCCAGCTCTTAAATATTTGTGTTTGATTTGTATAAATTTTATTACATTGTTCAATGTTATGTATATTTTAATGAAAAACAGTTTGCATCCATAATAAATAATATATGTGTATTTGAACAACAAATTCACAGTGTATACAAGTTCCATAAGCAAAATAGAACTAATTTAGAACTAATAAAAATAGAACTAATTTATGCTTGATTTAGGAAACAAAGTTCACTCTATAAATCTTACAGCTTAACATTAGACTTTAATGATGTTTTGTATTGTTTACTATTTGTTTAAATAAGACTACAGAAGAATAACCAGATATTTAACATGCTATATTCACTTGTCCCTATATTAATTTGGAAACCAAGAGTTATATTTTGCTCCTTCACCATTTGCAAATAAGTGAGAGGGCAGTAATTTGTTCCCAGTTTTTCAATGGCCAGAAATACTGTATAACTTTTAATAGTATTTTGTCAGGAATTATTCTTTTTGTTTCCAAGAAAAAAGGATGCGTAGAAACATGAATATATATTAACAGTTCACACTCTTTTTCTTGCATAGTTACAACTCGTCATGGATTACAAAGTCTTGGGAAAGTTGCCATTTCACGGAGAATGCCCCCTCCAGCTAACCTCCCTAGTCTTAAAGCAGAAAACAAAGGCAATGATCCCAATATAAACATTGTGCCTAAGGATGGCACAGGTTGGGCTTCTAAACAAGAACAGCATGAGGAAGAAAAGTAAGTTGCACTACAAATCATCCTTCCTTTTACTAATGTAATGTTTTAGCATATGCTACAGGAGTGTTAACAGAACACAACAGGTAGTCCTTGCTTAACAACCATTCATTCAATGACCACATGAAGTTACAATATCAATGAACCAATAGTAGTTATGGTTGGTCCTTGAAGTTGTGGCATCCCTGCAATCACATCGTAAGAATTTGGATGCTTGGCAGCCTGCCTAAATTTACAAATGCAACGCAAATCTCAACTCCTCCATCTGCCTGACTCCCTCCCGTATCCCACCTTTTGGCTATCCTGCCTCCATTGCTGCTGCCTATCTCTACTGCCCACCCCTCATCCCCCCAGCTGATCTTCACCGCCTTCTTCCTCCTGCTGAGGAAGGGCAGCTGATGGCCCTTCACAAGGCTCATTATTAATTATTAGTAATAACATTAATTATACATTTTATAAGAATTTCATGCAAATATAAGCACTTTAGTTTTCTGATAATTTATTACTCATATTTCCTCTAAGTAAAATATCAAATCCCTCAATTTCATTCTCATCCCCATTTGGGAGATAGATATATTGTCTGCATATAAAAGCGGAACTATGCAGCCTGCTAATACAGGGCATGATGAGTGAAAACAGAGAAGCCCTGTCATGTCAAATAAGTATTTTTTTAAAACAGATTTTATTGGTTTTCCAGTTTTACATTTGAGTGCTTGGAAAGCAGCGTGGTGACTGGGCAGTCAATAGTTCAATAACAAAGTCTCTAGTACATATCTCAAGTTGCATTATCAAAAATGCCTTCTCTATTTCCCTTAAAATTCAATGTATCATACTTAAATTAGTAAATTTCTAACCATGGCAAACTCAATTAACACATTTATCAATATATTTTGTGTTTATACATATCCATATCCTGTTTTAAGTTTTAGCTATTTTTTCATTTTTAATTACAGTATTCCAATGTACTTTTAACATCCATTGTATTTAAAGTCCTGGTAACCCAAATTTCTTTTATTTCACTACGCAAAAGTTATAATATCTAAAATACACATATTACTTACTTAAATATAATCACATTCTATTTGATATAGATTTTCTATTTCTTGTTCTAGTACATCACTACTTACAAATAGAGTAACCTTTATTATCTCAAATCCATCATCTATATTTTCTGGGCTAAAGAATAATTCAAGGCTGATTCCTAATAGTTGTTTTCAATTTCCCTTATAAATCTAAGTCCTAAATATTAAATCAGTTAGTCCTTTATTTTTTATCATTTTCCAGAATATTTAAATCTAATAATCATTTCCCTTCATCTCAAAATCTCCCTTTAGCCCATTAAGACTTTAAAATCCTCTCTAATAAATCAGAAGACCCCATTTTTTAAAACCTAGCTTTCTTTTTGTGCCAGCCAGGCTTCCATGCCAATGCCTTTAAATCATCAGATAGATCTCCCTTCATTCCTGCACGTGTTGCTTGAATCAAAGGAGACCATCTAGTCATCAATTTTCCAGAGGAGTTGGCCCATTTATAATCATTAAATTGTTGTCCTGGTGGGTCAGCTCTCCATATTTGCTCTAATATCTTTATCTTCAATTTGGTCTGGTCTTCTTCTTCCTCAGGTTTCTTCTGATTTAAGTAAAAGGTCATGTCCAGTTTTGTAGTTGTTGTTTGGTTATCTAAGTTTTCAATATGCTGTCCTTGTTGATCTTTAACACACTCTATCTTGGTATTGCTTTCTTCCGCTTCCATTACTTTTTGGGTTGTAGGTTCTTTAGTTACAGTCAGGGTTTGGTTATGAGCATTTTCAATATATTGTAGTTGCTGTTCTTCAAGATCCTCTCTCTTGTGATTAATTTCTTCCGCTTCTATTGTTTTCTGAGTTGTAAGTTCTTCAGTTGGACTCTGGGTTTCAATTTGTAGATTCAAGCTGGCGCCTTTGTCTTTCAGTCTGGATTTAATTATCAGTAGCTTCAAGAATTTTTTCAAGTATAAGTTTATAGTTAATCGAGGTTTGATGCTGGTCCTCCATTTCGGAAGTAGTTATAGGTATTCCTTTAGTGGAGGCTGTTTTGAAGCATTGATATGAGTCCATTCTGGAGTATTTCATCCTTGATTAAACTTACTAGATTTTGTGGCAGCATCAGATCATTTTTTGTTTGCTTTATAGGTTTGTTCACTTCCACCATGAAAAAATAAATAAATGAAAATTGAAATTAGATGTTAGATGTTATCTCTCTTTGTGCTAAGAACAGTTTGTATCATATAGTTAAAATTATATGATGCAAACTATTTCATGCAAATCCTGATAAGCTTTCTTGAAGTTCATCCCTTTTATTTTGTATTAAAACTTTAGAAATAAGATTGTTGGTAGAAATTCTACTAAGAGAAGTATTGGGAACTGCATTCATAAATGTGTCTATGTATTCATATACTGTTGTTCTGCTGTTACCATAGAAGCTTTCTTTAATGATTTGAAGATTTGAATTATACGTTAAAATATGGTTTGCAGTCATTATGTGAGCCATTTTCTCTCAGACATTTTCAAATTTTTCTTTTTTAGACAAGCGGAAGTACCACAGGTGCAGCCAAAACCTGCAGTTCCTGCTCCTCCTGAAGCTCCTCCTGTTGTCAAATCATGGGCTAATACCAAACAGGGTGGACAGGGTGATGGTAAGTGGAGGAAAGATGGACCAATCTAGCTGAGCCACTGCACTCTAAGACTCATTTATTTATTTCATTTTCTTGTTTATTTGGGTAGTATTAGAGATGTAGTAGGATCATTATTATTTTTTTTGAAAGATGGAGCATAGCATTGAAATTTCAAGTGTGTAGCAGTTGCCTTCTGAAGAAAAACCTAGGGGAGACTATTTGAAATCAAAGGGTGAGAAGGTAGTATTTATACAGCACAATTTTGCTAAAGTGAAAATTGTTTTATGGGGGGAAAAGTACACTAAAATGCTTGTATGCGCTGGTTTTGGGAGGTCTATGCCTGATCAAAATATGTTCCTGACAAAAGTAGTTTGGAGGTAGAAGCCAGAAAAAAAAGAACCAAGGTCATTGATGACAGTAGCTGAGAAGAAGGAAAACACTTAGAAGATTGGGGACCAATTTGGCTGGGGAGTATGTTGCATTGGGGGAGAGAGGAAAGAAGCTTGGAAGCTCAGACCAGTGAGTTATGCTGTGGTGAGAGCTGCTGTGGAGAAGGAGGGAATTAAAAGATAACTTCATTCCCTCAGTTTGCTTTATACTTGCTTTGTCCAGACTCTGATTACTCTCAAACACCAAAGAGGTGATATTGCCAAAGTGATGATCTAAAACTATTTGGAATAACTTTTAGAAAGGATTTTGCTCCAGATATAAACAAAAACATTTTTTTTCTGTTTCGTGCACTCTCCCCGGGCCAGAGCTATAAGGGATTCAATCCTCTTGGGTGTGTGATCTGTGTCTAAAGAGTTGATGCAAAAATTGAAGGATGCTAAGGGAAAAAAAACTATTTTGGGCATTATGTCCTGTATATGTGTTATTGTTTGTTTATAAGTATGACTGCTGCTGCTGCTGCTTCTGTGGCTTTGAGGGAGAGTAAAGAGAGAACAGTTCCTCTAGCTTACAGGGGGAAGTATGAAGCTGGGGAGGGATTTGTCAAATAAGGAAATGTCAAGTTACATGTATGAAAGTTACTTTTTATGTTGAGTCTTCCATCTTGCAAAATTTTAGACTTACTGGCCAGTCTACATTTTGGTCTTACAATGCTGATTTTAAATTCCAAGTTGGATTTCTAATAGCATGATTGTGAATGAGACAGCTAATCCAGTGGGCTTAGTGTAATTGATCTCATCCAGCTATCTCCCTGTGGGTAATTGATCCAACTTATAGTGGGTCTTCAACTTTTTGAATCCTTTTGAATGTTCAGTATTTTGGTATAAATATGACCTAAACATGATCTGTTCTCTACATATCTCTTAAAACTAATTAGAAAACCCAATTAAATAAGTCAAAAACATTTAATTTGTTCATTTTTTATTGAGAAAAATGATCCAAAGCTACACATTAAAGGCATAAAACTATATTTACAAATAGTATAAGAGTCACCTCTAGGCAAGATGGTCAGCATGCATACATACATCATCCATACATACATACATACATACATACATACATACATACATACATACTGCAAGCAATTCTGGTCGCCATGATACCAAAAAGATACTGAGACCCTAAAAAGAGTGCAGAGAAGAACAACAAAGGTGATAAGGGGTTTGGAGGTTAAATCATACAATGAACAGCTAAGGCAGTGGTGGCAAACCTATGGCACAGGTGCCAGAGGTGGCACTCAGAGCCCTCTCTGGGCACGCACGCCATCGCCCCAGTCCTAGGTCCCTTCAGCTGGGTTTTATAAAACCTTTTTGCTTTAGGCCTCCGATGCCATGTGCAGCAAAAAAAAAAAAAGGTTCAATCAGTCAATTTCAATTTCTTGCGGGAAAAAAAAGATCTTGCAGAGTTGGAATTGATTGATTGAACTTAAAGTCCCACCCAGTCTACTGTTACCACCGCAGCCACGCCCACCCAATGGGCCACACACCCCAAATTGGCCACACCCAGCCAATGGGCCACACCCACCCAGCACCCGGCGATGCATAAGTGGGTTTTGGGTTGCAGTTTGGGCACTCAGTCTCTAAAAGGTTCGCCATCACTGAGCTAAGGCAACTAGGAATGTTTAGCTTAACAAAAGAAGGATTGGGGTGACATAGCTGTCAGCTTGCCTGCTGCAGATTTTGAAAAAAAGATTGAATAACATTTTGTCTAGGAGGGAATAAGGATTTACACCTTGGGCAGGGAGTTGGACTAGAAGATTTCCAAAGTTCCTTCTAGCCCTATTATTCTGTGTTTCTACATCTTCTGAAGTAATTTGAATTATTATAGAATATATTTGTTGTTTAAATATAAGAATAAAAGAACATTATATGCAGTAGTGATTTGAGTTTTTAAAATAACTTTCAGGTCCTGGAGTTCAAATAAATAGTTATTTCCAGCAAGAGTTTCCTAGTTTGCAGGCAGCTGGAGATCAAGAAAAGGAAAATAAAGAAAAGGATGCGCCAGAAGAACCTTACGGTCCTGGGCCAAGTTTGCGTCCACAAAGTAGGTGTGCATAAAATAGCCTAAGATTGGTGTGGTTGTGGAGCTCCTGATTAGTTTTTTATCTTGGGGAGTGCAGTTTCTGTTCAGGGTTATGTGGTTTTTAGTCTGTTTTTTTATCGATGTACTAGACCAGTGGTTCTCAACCTTTTTAATGCCGCGACCCCAACCAGTCGTAAGTCGAGGACTAAACCGGTCGTAAGTCAAGGACTAAACCGGTCATAAGTCAAGGACTACCCAACCGGTCGTAAGTCAAGGACTTTCCCTGCCCGGGAGCGCCGCGCATGCGCGGTTCCGCCCCCTGCGCCGGCCGAGGCGTAGCTGGCAAGCAGCAGAGACGGAGCAGGCCGACCACCAGCTGGCCCAGCCCAAGGGAGGTAAGGCACCCGCCGGAAAAGGGGAAAAAAATGGCGGACAGCCTTGCTTGGCGACCCCCGTGAAATGGTCGATCGACCCCAAATGGGGTCCCGACCCACAGGTTGAGAACCACTGTGCTAGACTTACCAAGTTGTCTTAGACTTGAGCAGCCTTAACAAATCTAATAACTAAATTTAAAAGTTCTTCATAGAATTCAGTGTTCATTCACATTTGATTCATGTCAAAATTAATTTGCAAATAATATCCTGGGATGATGTATCTATCTAGGATTAAGGAAATTAATCCATTTGCTGTCATTAATTGAAACCTCATCTACAAATTAACATTGCCTCTTTTATTTTCAGTTACTTACTAAATTATTAAGAGATACTCAGTTGATCACATTCCCTGTTCTGAGTAGTAGGTTTGATTATCATTTTGGTTGCAGTGGTTGATGGTTTTTTTTTTTAATACAAAATAAGCCAAATTGGCAAAGATGAACAAGGACAACTTATTATTGTGTTTCCCCGAAGTAAGCCTCAGCTGATTTTTGGGGGGTGGGCCTAATGTAAGCCCTCCCCCCGAAAGTAAGCCCTACTTAAGGGCCTGCACGGCCTGCCTGCCTGTGAAGAGGCAAAGCCGATGGGGGAGGGGGGAATCTGACCCATGGTACCTGTATACCTTAGGGCCACCCGGCTTGTTCCGCAGCCTCGTGGCAGCGGCATTGGGCAGGAGGTGGCAAACGGCTGGTTTCGTTGCAACATGGCTGTTTGATGCTGGCTGTGGCCATTTGACACCTCGGGCATCGCACCCAATGCCGCTGCCATGAGGCCTGGCCGATCCTCCCCCCTTCTGACCGATGTTCCATTATACCGGTTTCCTACCGCCGCCCGGCTTGTTCTGCGGCCTCATGGCAGCGGCATTGAGCAGGAGGCGGCAAACGGCTGGTTTCGGCACAACACAGCCATTTGCCATGTCGCGACCAATGCCGCTGACAGGCCTACCATACGTTACTCTAACCCCCACTGCCGCCCCAACCCAACTGGGAGATGGGAAACCCTGGGGAAAAAACAGAAAAACATTTCTCCTTCGCAATCCACCGCCACCACATGCAGGGAAACAAAGGACTTTTTTTGAGGGGGAAAAAAGATCAATCAATTCCAACTTCACGAGATTTTTTTTTCGCAAGAAGTTGGAATTGATTGATTGACTTTTTTTTCCCTCCCAAAAAACTTCCTTTGTTTCCCTGCACGCGACAACGGCGGATTGCGAAGGAGAAACGGCAGGGGGCTGGGAGTCAGGTAAGCAAAGAAAGGCAATTCCTGGGGGGAGCGAGGATTTCTTTCCTTATCTGCCCCACTTGTTCTGAGGCTGCTTTCAGCCAAGCCACGTTGCGCTCGCCAATGGCCCACCCGCCCTTCCTCCCCGAGCCTCCAGCACTCTGCCTGCTGCTTTGGTCAGCCTGGTAGTCCCCACTTTAGCACCCTGCCCGGGGCTGCAGGGGCTGGCCTGGCACGGGAAGGGCACGCGCCCCACTCTCCTACCACCGCACAGGATAAGGTTGCCGCACCCGCCCCAACCAGATGCCCTTACCTCCCCCAAGCGTTTTTTTACTAATCTGCCTTTCAGCTACATTGCGTTTCTCTATTTGCTTCTCAGCCATCGCCACGTGTTTGTGGGACTGCCGGTAAAAACAAAAAATTCAATCAGACTTTCTAACTTCTCGCGAGGTCTCAAGAAGTTAGAAAGTCTGATTGAACTTTTTTTTTTACTGGTAGTCCCACAAACACGTGGCGAAGGCTGAGAAGTGAACGGAGAAATGCAATGCAGCTGAAAGGCAGGTTAGTAAAAAAAATGCTTCGGGGAGGCGAGGGCATCTGGGCAGGGGTGGTAACCTTACCCTGCGCAGCTTTGGCAGGTGTCTGGCAGGCGGAGGGAAGCAACTCCGCCACCACCCCATGGCAACCTTATCCTGCATGGCGGGTGTCTGGCAGGCGGAGGGAAGCAACTGATCCACCACCATGCTCTCGCTGCCGCGTTGCTTCTCCACCCCATGCACAGGCCCCACCCCCACGCACTCACGGCCTACTGGTGCAGGTACTGGCAAAAAGTAAGCCCTCCCCGAAAGTAAAACCTAGTGCTTACTTTAGAGCCCAAAAAAAGTAAGACATGGTCTTACTTTCGGGAAAACATGGTAATTATCTGAACTTTTACAACCTAAATAACGTAACCTATCTATGGCACAATTTGTTCAGACTTCATATCAAACAATAGTTTGTGTTCTTGTGTTCTTTGACTGAAAAGATTTAAAAATGTAAAATGTAGTCTGGAATACATCTGTTTTCAAATTTTCAAATATGCAGGCTTAAAGGCCTTCAGATGTGGAACAATGCCTATAATGCTTGTCAGATAAAAGGAGTGAACAAAAGATGGCTCTAGAACAGGGCTTTTCAACCTTTTCACCCATTGTACCACTTTTAGGATATGTCAACATCCGAGTACCATCAGTCGCCTAGCAAGGTGTCAAAAACTTGATGACCCCCCCCAAAAAAGGAAAAAAGTGATAAAGTACAGGTAGTCCTCGACTTACAGCAGTTCGCTTAGTGACTGTTCGAAGTTACAATGGCACTGAAAAAAGTGCCCCCAAAGCCACAGCCGAGCAAGACACCTGCCTGCCCGCCCAGCGGTACTCTTCCTCCTGTCCGAGGTTTCCATTGTTGTGAGCATTTCTGTTGAGGA
This sequence comes from Protobothrops mucrosquamatus, assembly GCF_001527695.2. NCBI lineage: Eukaryota > Metazoa > Chordata > Lepidosauria > Squamata > Viperidae > Protobothrops > Protobothrops mucrosquamatus. The sequence continues at coordinate 1,423,936 of NW_015386370.1, read as the reverse complement.
TTGGGAGCAGGGGTGGGATGGGGGGTGTTTTGATTTTTATTCCCCCCGTCTGCTGGGTGGTTGCAGCAGGTTTGGGTCACTTCACATGACCCTGGGACACTGTGACCGTCATAAATATGAATCAGTTGCCACGCATCTGAATGTAAATCACAAGACCCTGGAGAGGCTGCAACATTCCAGCTGATCAGCACTTCTGGGCTCAGCGGAAGCGCCAGGATCAGTGCCGCTTTCCAGCTGATTGGTGCTTCTTCAGGGCTCAGCAGAAGCACCAGGATCAGTGCCAAGCTCCAGCTGGAGCCTGGCGCTTCCACTGAGCCCTGACAGCCCCAAAGAAGTGCTGATCAGCTGGAAAGCGACACTGATCCAGGCGCTTCCGCTGAGCCCTGACAGCCCTGCAGCTCCAGCCATCTCTCAGGCTTGTGCGATGCTGCCACCGGTTCAGCTCATTCCCCTCCCCCGCTACCACTTTTCTAGGATGGTCGCGTACCACCTGCCAGGTGCCAATGTACCACAGGTGGTACCTGTACCACTGGTTGAAAAGCCCTGCTCTAGAAGTACTGATAGATAAGTAGCGGTTAGTACTACAGGTGGCCCTTGACTTAACAATGGCAACTGGGACCAGAATTTCCATTATTAACTAATGTGGTCATAAAGTATAATTGCATGGCTTAGTAATGGCAGTCCCTGCAGTCCTAGTTGCTGATGTTGACTGAATCCAATAGTTGTTAGGCAAAGTAACGTCCTACCCGCTTCCCACAACCAAAGTCAATGGGGAAGTCAGCAGCATGTTGCAAGACCCAGGCCAGCAGGTAGGTAGGTGGCTAGTGCTTGATGGGAGAGGGAGTGAGGGGTGTGCATGGATTTGGGGGAAACATAGCAAGTGTGCAAGTTGGGGAGCGCAGGGGTTGGTGGATCAGGGAGGGAGCCCAAGGGTCCAGCATAGGTCTGAGGGAGTGCACTTTGAAGGATGCACTTTGGGAGTGTGTAAGTGGCCAGTGCTGCCCGGGTGGGAGAGAGTTACTTTAGCAACGTGTGACCTTCCCTGCTGGTTTCCCTATTCACTTTCTGGACAAGCTGGCGGGGAAGGTTGCAAAGAGCACTCATAATCATAGGAGGCTGGAACTGGTCATTAATAAGCTGCAGATAACTGGCAAATCAGTTTAGTCTACTTGTTAAGGCACCAGATTAGAAACCTGGACACCGTGAGTTCTAGTCATGCTTTACACATGAAAACCAGCCGGGTGACTTAGCCCAACTCACAGGGTTGTTGTGGGGAAAATAGGAAGGAATATTAGGTATGTTCACTGTGTTGAATAAATTATAAAAATAATAAAGATGGGATATAAATAAATAATTGCAAACTGGTTGCCAAGCACCCACATTGCAGTCATGCGATCATGGAGATGCTGAGAAAGCTGGAACTCTGAGGACAGGTCATAATCACCATTCATTCAGTACCATTGCAATTTTGAACAGTTACTGAACAAGTGGTCATAGGTTGAGGACTACTGTACATTAGCAAAGATTTTTGGTTTCCGGCTTTCTGAGGACTGAGGACGCAGAGTCATATTGGGAAAGTGCACTGCATAATACTAGGGATTTCCAAAACGGAGATGCTCCAAAAAATACTGATAGATACCTAGTATGATGAGGCAACCCCTTTTTGTAAAGTCTGATCCTACCCTTTATAGTGGTCAAGCAGAACGAACAGTCACACAGATTATTTCAGTTTTTCATTGAGCAATTGTCTAGGTCAGAGGTGTCAAACTAGCAACGTCACGTGACATGTCGCGACTTGTATCGCGATTTTTTTGCCATTGCCGGCAAAGGGGTGGGCGCGGTTTCGCTATGATGCATCCGGCCCGTGGGCCGCAGTTTGACACCCCTGGTCTAGGTTATATGGCTTCAGTTTGGGCTGCTTCAACTCTTTTCAGGCAGGAGAAGGGTGGTTTCGAGAAGAGGAAAATAAAACTGGTTACTATATTAGTACAGCACTTCAGATTTTGATGTTCCCTTTTCCAATGCAGATGTTGCTAGCTGGAGAGAAGGCGGAGGCAGAAGTTTAAACTCCCCAAACTCTCCAACTGATCAAGAAGCAAAACCTCTTATTCAAGAAGAGGGTAATATGCCTGGACCAGCAGAACAAAAGGATGTCCTTAAGGTACCAGAGAAGAAAGAGATACGGATAGCACCACCTCCCCCACCTAAGATGAATGGCCAGCAACAGCCAGGGATCCTTCCTCAGTATAGAGGGATGGTACCACCACATGTAAGTCCAATGGATCAAATTCTTTCAAAATTTCTTTCACTCGCCAGGAGTCAGGTCATAAAGAGAGTGGAATGAATGTGATGGACAAATTATTCCTACACAGCAGGTAGCAGTATGGCCTGTTTGCTAGTAAGTCTCTTCCATTTCTGGTGTGGATTTAGATTACACTTAAGCAATAGACAAGGTGAAACAATAATAATCCTTTTTAAGAATCTTACAAAACATGAAATTTTGAGAAAGAGTTTTCATAGCCTGAGAATTCAAAAAGTATCTTTTGGTTTGTGACCAGATCAATTAAAGCACCTGGGGCACGCGTGAAACAAAGCACTACTCTTCCCCCCCCCCCAGAACAGAGCATCTCCCTTTCCCCTGAACTTTCCAAATTAGCTCATTCCAAAGGGAAAAAAACTCAAACAAAACTCAAATCTTTTCAAATTTCTGGTCATCAGAAATAATGGGAAATCAGAACAAGTTCCTTGCTCCCTATTTTTTACCCAAGACCACTAGTACAGATAGATGCTGATTTTTGCTACAATTTAACCAAGTAGAAGCAAAAAAAGTAAAACAAACAAACAAAAAAATATATACCTTAAAGTCCCAAACAGCTTTGATAGGAGAGAAAACTCAACATTCTTAGTGCAGATTAATTAATCTTCAATTAGCAGTTATTCAGCTTCTAATAACAAATAACATTTAGCAGCTCTAAGACTGAACCCCCAGCTAACGAAGCAACACCATTGCACTTCCATTGCTATGATACTACAGGATTTCTTTAAATGTTTATGAACATTTCATTGCAGGATGGGAAGAACTTGTGCTGGTTTCAAAACTGGACTGTTCCTGCTTAATTGCGTGGATAGTGTGGATTACCATTACACAACAAATAAAAAAGTGCCAGTACACTCCACTCCTACTATTTTACGAGGCTCTGCTTTCAATAGTATCATTTATACCAGCGGTCCCAACCCTTTCTGGCACCAGGGACCAGTTTCAAAAAAAATATTGTCTTCCACGGACTGGGGCGGGGGGATGGTTTTGCTCACAATTTAGATCCCACACATGTGCAGATGAAGCTTCACTCGCATGCCCGTCACTTACCAGCCCAGTTCCTAACATACCGCTCCGCAGCCTGGGGGGGTTGGGGAGCTCTGATTTATACTATATGAGCAGAAAGTATTAATTCTATCCATACAATCAGTAATCAAGCCAATGCATTTTTTCATTTTTCTAAAAGCTCCTTGAGGCTGACAACAGTATGATATAAGAGGCATACACCAACAGACTTGGAACACAGAAGCTTGTCCCACTCGCCCCTCTAGACACTACACATTAAAAACTGAAGAATTTTTAACTCAGTAATAGAATTAAAAATCATTGAATCATTGGGGAGGAATTTTCAGGGGAGTTGGGGCTGAAATTTTGGAAAAATTGAAATAAATACATAAATGTGTGAACTGCCTTCAAAATGACCATTGTTTTGAGACTAAGTATAGGACAGAATGGATTCTCCAGCTACTAGATCAGAAATAAGCCAGTCCATTTTTTTCCACATCTTTTTATTTCTACTCAAGAACAAAGTCCTTTTATCTTTAAATTTTGTTTTTGTCTTAATTGCCATAGTTTGCTTTAAACGTTTGTTAAGAAAATAGAGCATGCTGTTTTGGATAGATTGATTGCTTATTATGATTGGCTACATGAGATGTCAGAAATGTTCTTCAGGTGTATTAGTTGCAGAAACTAGCAAATTCAGACTATTGTACCTTAGCTTTATATTCTAAGATGTGAATAATTATTTTGCTTATGCAGGTATTCTCCGTGTTCCTTTCCTGGTTGACTGAGCATTTATAGAAATATTTCAATTAATCATACTTTTGCAAAGCACTTTACTGGACAAAACAAGTCAGGAAACTAATCAAACTTCAGAACTGACAAAAATACAAAATCAGATTCATAGTGTGGTTTAACATCCTGACATCTTAAACCGTTGATTTCATTTACATTGGGAACTTATGATATATCAATGTCTTCTGATTCAACTGGAAATGTGAAGGCTGACCAAAGGGACTGTATGTGCTAACAAATTGTTAATATTATCTCCTCTTACTGAGCTAATTTGCAGTTGTTTAAATATAGCCATACATTTTATGAAATATAAATAGATCTGAGTGAAATGTAAAATGCATGTTTATAAGAGCCATCACATTTTAAGATGATATACTTCTGCATAATTTTGCTATGTAAATTAGTAAATTTACATTAAATTCCTTTTTAGTTTTAAAAACTTACAGTAAGGGAAAAAATTATTTGATCCCCTGCTGATTTTGTACGTTTGCCAATTGACAAAAAAAATGATCAGTCTATAATTTCAATTGTAGGTTTATTTTACCAGTGAGAATAACAACAAGAAAAACCAGAAAAACGCATTTCAAAAAAGTTATAAATTTATTTGCATTTTAATGAGTGAAATAAGTATTTGACCCCTACATAAAACATGACTTAGTACTTGGTGGCAAAACCCTTGTTGGCAATCACAGAGGTCAGACGTTTCTTGTAATTGGCCACCAGGTTTGCACACATCTCAGGAGGGATTTTGTCCCACTCCTCTTTGCAGATCCTCTCCAAGTCATTAAGGTTTCGAGGCTGATGTTTGGCAACTCGAACCCTCAGCTCCCTCCGCAGATTTTCTATGGGATTAAGGTCTGGAGACTGACCTTAATGTGCTTCTTCTTGAACCATTCCTTTTTGTTGTTGTTGTTGTTGTTATTATTATTATTATATTTTTTATTGATTTTTTACACAAACATAGGTCATTCAATAGTTGGTAAACAGTGTGATGTCTGGATTACATTTGTAAAAACAGTCCTTAACAATTACTTTCTATAGTCTGTATTTCATATATTAATTTTGTTTACTTTCCTCTTTCCCTGAAACATCCTTTTTTGCAAACATTGCGTTAATACAATTCTTATTGTTTTAATAAATGACAATTTAGTATATATTTTTTCCAATATTCCTAAAGAATAATCATCATATTAATACATTTCTTTTCTTTCCATTCATTTGGATTGCCTTATCATCAATCCTGTTACAATCCTTATTTTAGTTTATTTCTCCCACCAAATTCTTAAGTATTTTTACTGGTAGCAATTAGTTACATTTACATTGACAGACTTGATTCTATTTTTTCCTTATAAGCCATCTCACATTTTTATGTTTCTTAAGTATTAAATATAAGAATAAAAAGAGGAAAAAAGAAAAAGAATGAAAAAAAATTTATAAAAAAATAAAAAAGAATAGAAGAAAGCAGTAATAACAGAACAGAGAAAATAACATAGTACTTAGAATATATATCCCTCCTAGATTAGTAGTATTTATTTTCTCAAATTTCTTATTCTTTTTAATCATAGTTAAGAATATATTTAATCTTTAAACATTATATTCAATAAATCTAATCATCTAATCCCTTAACTCTAATTCAAAACATTTTATATGTATTATATATACTTTTCTTGAGTTCAGTCACCTTTAAATATCTAAAACATTTCATCCTTCTTAAAGTGTTCCAATATTCCTAAACAATCATCATCATATTAATACATTTCTTTTCTTTAAAAAAAAAAAAGAGAGGAAAGCAGTAATAACAGAACATAAGAAATAATATAGTACTTAGAATATATATCCCTCCTAGATTAATAGTATTTATTTTCTCAAATTTCTTATTCTTTTTAATCATAGTTAAGAATATATTTAATCTTTAGACATTCTATTCAAATAAATCTAGTCATCTAATCCCTTAACTCTAATTCACTTATATATATATATGTACTTTTCTTGAATTCAGTCATGTTTAAGTATCTAAAACATTTCATCCCTCTTAGAATGGTGTGTTTCAAATTTTTTCTATTTCTTTAACCATATTCAAACACATGTTTCTTTTTTAAATATTCTCTCTGATATGTCCCATCCTCTTTTTTCTTAATCTCTTTTCTTTGCCCAGAATCTTTCTTGATCAATATACTTTGCTGGATCCAAAGGTTTTCCCATACGATCGTAGGTGTTCCTGTAGATATAGAAAGTGAATCAATATCTCTGTCCTGAGCACTTGCACTCTTCTTTCCATTAAAGTCCCTTCTCTTATCTTCCAATTTGTTTTGTGATGTTGAAGTATAAGTTGTCTTTCCTTCCACTTGAATTAAATCATACTTTTTTATTTTGTAAAGGTCCATCTTTAAGTCTTTTCCCTCTGATTTATATTCCATCATCTGTGCTGTGTTCTCCTGAGGATTTTTTTGAAGTGAACTTAAATTGGAGATGAGTTGACTTATACTTTCAAAGTTGTTTTGTATTTCTTTGTGGTTTAAAATCATTGTCCTTTGAATGGATTACAGCATATCGTATATTTCCTCTTGTAAAACATCCATTGTTTCTATTAATATCACTTTCTCTAAGCAGCTGTATTTACTAAGGTTTTGAAAGCCACAAACAAAAGCTTTATAGCTCCTCATCCACCAGTAGGTATCAGTGTTGGATCATTTTTCAATTTTCTTTTTCTCCTTAAAGAGTTAGATTCGCCGCTTCCAATAGCCAAAAAGGGGGGAAGAATCCCTCCCCTTTTTTCACTCTCGGAGGTATTTTTGTTTCTTGGGAGTTCTTTTTTTTTCCAGGAAAATAAGTAGGATAGAGAAAATTAGTTCTTACCCAGCTTCAAACACACTGTTTACTATCAGTTTAGGTAGAGTTTCTTTGACTTCCGTTTGCTTACAGCTAGGGCTAGACAATGGAGTTAGCTAGCCTTTCTTCTGTTGGTTTCTGGGAGGCTTCTCCTGGACCGATCGGAGAGACCGCCGTCTCTCCTAGATCCCTGGAAGTACCTTCCTTCATTGCCACCTCTCCGGGGCGGCTTCTGGCCCATTTAGGGTCCCCAAACAAGAAGAAACTCAGCTGAAGAGCTCGGCATCCCGAGTCTCCCAGCCGATGACGCTGCTGGCGGAAACAGGAAGTCTTCTTGAACCATTCCTTGTTGCCTTGGCTGTGTGTTTTGGGTCAGTGCCATGCGGGAATACCCATTCACAACCCATTTTCAATGCCCTGGCTGAAGGAAGGAGGTTCTCACCCAAGATTTGACGGTACATGGCCCCATCCATCGTCCTTTTGATGCGGTGAAGTTGTCCTGTCCCCTTAGCAAAAAAACACACCCAAAGCATAATGTTTCCACCTCCATGTTTGAAGGTGGGGATGGTGTTCTGAGGTCATAGGCAGCATTCCTCCTCCTCCAAACACAGTGAGTTGAGTTGATGCCAAAGAGTTTGATTTTGGTCTCATCTGACCACAACACTTTCACCCAGTTCTCCTCTGAATCATTCAGATGTTCATTGGCAAATTTCAGACAGCCCTGTACATGTGCTTTCTTGAGCAGGGGGACCTTGCAGGCGCTGCAGGATTTTAGTCTTTCACTGCATAGTGTATTACCAATTGTTTTCTTGGTGACTATGGTCCCAGCTGCCTTGAGATCATTGACCAGATCCTCCCATGTAGTTCTCGGCTGATTCCTCACCGTTCTCGTGATCATTGAAACTCCGTGAGGTGAGATCTTGCATGGAGCCCCAGACAGAGGGAGATTGACAGTTATTTTGTGTTTCTTCCATTTGCGAATAATTGCACCCACTGTTGTCACCTTCTCACCAAGCTGCTTGGCGATAGTCTTGTAGCCCATTCCGGCCTTGTGTAGGTCTACAATCTTGTCCCTGACATCCTTGGACAGCTCTTTGGTCTCGGCCATGGCGGAGGGCTTGGAATCTGATTGATTGCTTTCTTCTGTGGACAGGTGTCTTTTATACAGGTAAAAATCTGAGATTAGGAGCACTCCCTTTAAGAGAGAGTTCCTAATTTCAGCTCGTTACTTGTATAAAAGACACCTGGGAGCCAGAAATCTTGCTGATTGATAGGGGATCAAATACTTATTTCACTCATTAAAATGCAAATTAATTTATAACTTTTTTGAAATGTGTTTTTCTGGATTTTTTTGTTATTATTCTGTCTCACTGTTAAAATAAACTTACCATTAAAATTATAGACTGATCATTTCTTTGTCAGTGGGCAAACGTACAAAATCAGCAGGGGATCAAATAATTTTTTCCTGCACTGTAAATAGTTCTTAGTTTAAATTTTCATACGGGAACCTATTTATCATTGCTTTGGTTACAGTTTGGCATTGTGCGTAGCATTTATGTATTCATATAACATATCTTTATGTATACCTCCATTAAATTTAGTTATTACAGATATAGTCTTTTTTTCTTTAGATGCTTAATCAGTACCCTAAACTAGCATATCCACCAATGGCAGGTCCCAGCAGATTTCCTGCCCCATCTGAGAGCAGCAGGTGAGAAAGCCAATTGCTTTGCTTGCTTTTTTCCAAAATCAGTTTGCACTTGATACTAGAACTAGATTTGCTTAATAACTGTATAGTCATGTATCCACAAAGTTAGACATTGTGCATTTACAATACATTATGTGACTGAAATTTGTAATCTCTTAGCAGACTACGAGAACATACTGGTATCAAGAATTTTAACTTATTCCTCGACCTGATTCCTAAAATTTGATTTTAGCTTCTAGTTAAAAATGTACTCCAGTATTTTTTCAGTATTGTGTTAAACCAATCATTTAATCATTAAGTTGGAAGAATCCATTTAGCTATTGAATATCTGATCCCCTGCTCCATGCAAGAATTCAAATTAAAACATTCCGTGGTAAATTGCTTTAGAGCTATATAAGATCTAAATCCATCTATTTAGATAGATCTAGTCTCTGCTTAAATATGCTGCATAATTTTCTCTCATTTGTTATACCTAAGTTGAGTACCATTTTCTGAGGTTTAAATTGAAATGTTTGCTCTTTTTTTTCTAGAACCCCAAGAGGAAGGGGGGCTTCTTCATGGAACTCAGAAACTGTAGAACGTCCATCAATCCTAACTGCTAATGAACTCAAAGAACTTGATAAGTTTGATAATTTAGATGCTGAAGCCGATGAGGGCTGGGCTGGTAAGCAATGTAAATCTTGAACTAAAATTGCATGCAGAAAAAAATATTCATGCTAATCTCCAATTTGTTATTTAGGAGCTCAAAGTGAAGTAGATTATACTGAACAGTTGAACTTCAGTGATGATGATGAGCAGGGAAGTAATCAGAAAGAACAGGAAAGCAGGTAACAAACATATTGGTACAGGAAATATAAAAATCATCTGCTAGTCTTTATGTTCTGTGTATATAATGTTTACAGTTGTTTTCCATTGTGATATAGTGCACAGTTATCTAACAGGTATTAATATCTGCTTAACTATAGAACTTACATTTGCTTAATAATGTTGAGCATTTCATTGTTATCTAGCCTGTTTCACAACATTTGCGAACTAGCATTGTGTAGTGATTAAGAATTGGACTAGGAGCAGAGAGACCCCAGATTCTAGTTCATCAGTCACCCATGCTCTTTTAGTTACTTTGGGAGAATCATTTCTCAGATGTTGTGGCAGAGAGAGCAATAGATATGCTATCTTAAGCTTCTGAATAAAAGCAGGATATGTATATTTGTAATCTCTGCATGTTTCTCATTATGTTAATTTTGGCTTTTTTATAGTTGGTTGCTTCGTGGTTCCATTTTCAGTTACCTTAAAAACTTGATAGGGTTGCACTAGTAATGCAATACTTATGAAATTAGTACAAAGATTTTAAAACTTTGGCATAAAAATTGCATGCAAAAATGTTTCCATTTATTTTTTTATGCAGTAATGAATCTACTACAGATTTGGACAAGAAGGATGTAGAAGAGCCTAAATCATCTGCTCTTTTGCCATCATTTGGATCAAAAGGAGCATATAACAAAAGCAGTCAGTTCGATCAGGTATGTGTTGATGCTGTCTCTTTAGAATCATATTGTTCCTGAAGAACATTTTTTTCCCTCAGTAAGCATATGCCAAATGTCTGAATGTACAAATTCTTTTCATGCTACAAGTGGCATTTACTGTTCCAAACATAATTCCATTTATTAGTTTGAGAAAATTTGCAGTAAAAATATTTCTTCCTCTCTCTTCCAAGAGCAATTAAATCTGACCTTTTCTCATCGATCATTAAAGTTATCAGGCTTTTATGATTAGGGTTATGTGTAATATATGTGTAATATAAATATGAGTTAAGTTTCATTGCTTTGGCAAAGAGTTGTCTTCCATAGATTTGAAATATATTTCCATTGCACATTTTAGGCACAAGCAGAAGATGTTTCATTTTGACATGACTTTTGATTGTTTGCTTGTTCTTGGTTTCATTATTTAAAATCAGGTTTTAGGTTTTATTGGTGTGTTAAATTCTGTTTGAAATGTATACTTTTATCATGTCCTGTATACCAGAATATCAGGTTGAAAGTGATAAATAATTTCATATGTTTAAAAGCAAATAGTTTAAATAGATAAATTGATATGTGTTGGGGAAAAGATTTCAGTTTTTCTGCTTTTACACTCTTCCTCTTAAGTAAAATTTAATTTGCCCCATTTGAAATGGTTAACTTTGTTCAGCATTTTAATTTCATACAAATATCCACAAAGATTTTAAATTAAAATCTAACAGGGACGTGGACTGTTACCAACACAATCTTCAGTACTTGAAAGAAGTAGTAGTTCTGGACTTCATGCAAAATCAAATCTTCAGGTATCATCAACATGTTTGTTTAACAGAAATCATGTCTGATTGATATACACATATTCCTTTACCTGTCCTTTTTTATATAAAATGCTGATAGTTTCTGTTGGAATAATTGTAAGAAGTTGAATTTGAACATTTTTCCTTTAAATGCTTTTGCTGAATTCATAGGCTGAACTCCAAAATGAATGTGTGGGATGTGTCACTTTTTTAAAAATTTCAGTCATTTATTCTATATTAGATGCAGCAAGTAAGGCATTTATTTATTTAACTGATTTATATGGCCGCAGATCTTAAGCAACTCTTGAAGGTTTAGAACAACCATAAAACCAATAAATGAGGCAGTATTAAAAACAAAAACCCTGTGCCGTAGTTATGCCCCTTGGGATTCTCCACAGCAGGCTCAGCTACTCCCCTTCCATGCCTTCTACCCATGTAATGCCAGCACATCAATAAAAAGCAAGGTATTAATGGTTTTCCAGAAAATTAGAATGGGGTCCTATTGCATTGCTGGCAGGAGGAGTTCCACAAGTAGGGGCAGCCACAGAAAAGCATGCTTGTGCGGTCCCACTAGATGGCAAGATTTCAGGGAGGGAGGGAGATTAAAATTTAAAATACAAGGCTGCTATTCCTTAAATTTTAAATTTCAGTAAGCCTAAGGAATTAAAAGTTAAAATTCAAAATAATAAAAGTCTTCCAAACAAATACTTAGAAGAAAGATTATTTTAAACATCTCTTAACTGAAAATGTTAAATGTGTATACATGTTGATAATTCTTTGATGAAAATAGATCAAATTCCAGGATCTCCAGCAATGTTTTTTCATTTATAATTGGCACTACTTATTTTTTTATTAAACCTGGCCTGAGATATATGACAAATTATTTGGAGGACTCTCTTCCAGAGAGAATTGAATAACCATTTTTCTCGTGTATTTAGGCAAGGAAATTTAATCGCATATCTTTGGTTTAGATGTTTACTTTTTTAAAAAAATTATTTTAGCATCCACTTCCAGATCGCATGGCAGGACCAGGAAGGCAAGGTTCCTTTCCTCCTAGGCCAGTACCAGATGACGATGAGATTTGGAAGCAGAGGCGAAGGCAGCAAACAGAAATATCTGCATCAGTAGAACGAGCCCGTAAAAGGAGAGAAGAAGAGGAGCGAAGAATGGAGGAACAAAGAAAAGCTGCATGTGCTGAGAAATTAAAACGCTTAAATGAGAAATTTGGGTGTGTACCAAAGCCAACTCGAGAAGACCCATTGAAAGAAAAAGAAAAGATTGGGGAAAAAGACATTGATAAGGAAAAGGAAAAAACTATTGAAAAGGAGAAAGAAAAATTGATAGATGTGGAAATAAAAGAAAAAGAAAATCAAGAAAAGGGCAAAGAAATAGAAAAGGAGAAAGAAAGAGAGGAGAAAGAAGAAGTGGAAGAAAAACCTAAAGTAGACGAGAAACCTAAAACTGAAATTTCTGAGCCTCAGGAGTCTGTCATTGCCCCAGTGATATTAGAAAAACAAGAAAAAGAAACCACCAGTGAGGAAGAGAGAGGTTTGTATCAATTCTTTTGTTAATGTAAAGCATAATTGTCATCCACATATTGTTGGGCTGCAGTTTTCAGCATTCCTTGTTTTTACTCGAGTTGACTAGAGCTTTGGCAGTATTTCAGGGGGTGGGCACAAGATCTACACCTCAGATTGGAAGCAAGCAGTATTTTATGAACATTTGAATCTCAGCCAGCTCTACCCTTAAAACATTTGGACATCCTGAAATAGGCATTGAGCCTATTCGTAAGGAGGAGCACATTTGTAAATACGTTTAAAATAGAAGTCTTGCAAAATAATGCCAGGAAAGTCAACTACAGTATAATTTTGAATATATGTATGTATGTATGTGTGTATGTATGTGTGTGTGTGTGTGTATATATATACACATATAATAATAACATCAACATATAACATGTTTTTAATCAGCTTGTTTCCATTGTATTTATAAAAGTCATCTTATTAAATCATTATATGTCCTGTTTGCAAGATTCTTATTGAAGTTTAGTTTCCCCTCGGTATTCAGACCACTCTTATCAGTCATAATTTTCTCAAAATTCATTACCTTTAAATATCCAAACTTTTCATTTAAATAGACCCTCTCAATGTTTTAACATTTCATATATTCTAAAAGTATTATACTACTTATATATCGTATTCCTCTTACTATAGGGCCTTTTTTGTCTTTATTATAGTGAGGTTTTGCAGATATTTTTTTTGTATTAACTTGTAGTTTTTTTCATTTGTAGCTTTTCTATTTAAGTCACTTTCATTTAATTTATGTTGTGTTATCTGATTTGTTTGTTCATTCTTTGTTGTCATTTTTTGAGTTTTATTTAATTGTAGGTTTAAATTAGAGATATGTTCGTTTATATTGTCAAACTTATTTCTAATGTCATCATGGTTTGAAACAATTATCATTTGAATCTGTTGCAGCATTATGTATATTTTTTCCTGGAATATATTTGTTTTGTCTTGAGTCATTGTTTTTGCAGATCTTTGAAGCTCCAAACTGGGGTCTTCAGGAGAAGGTGTTGGGTATGGTTTTCTATCACTTTTAGATAGGTATATAATATCCGTTTCATCTCTCCCCTCTAAGTAGTTTTTCGTCGGTGTCATAATCTTTTTAATTAGCTTTATCAAGCCAACCCATCTTAAAATCCAAACAGCCAAATCTTTTATAATCCAATTGTCAAGGCACCACTGAAAACAATATTTTGTGACAGTTCTTCTTTTCAAGGGTCTTGTAATTATCAACCAGTCAGGATTCAGTCCAAAGTATTTGACCATCTAAAAGTTTTCCAGTAATTTCTCCTTTAGAAGATTAGCCAGAGGCCAAGAGTTTTCTTTTTCTGCAAACAGTTCTTAGGTTTAAGAATGCAGCTCAGTGTGTTTATAATCCCAGAAGGTCAGCAGTTTCTAAACATATGTAGTTTCACTCAGTAGTAGATAGCTCAATGCTTTGTGCCCAGCTATTTTTTGCTATTTCTAGGCATCTTGCCAAATTCTGGGTCAATGTTGCTATAGTTTTCTCTAATCCTCCACTAGATGTCAGTTCATTTTTCAACTTTTTAAAACAAAGAGTTATTTTTGTTCTTCTTTATATATATATATATAGTATGACCAGCCTTTCTCCTGTAGAGTTAGAAATCTTTCCCTAAATCGAGCGAAATGACTGCTGTCATTCCAGAATCGCTGGGGCGCCCTTCTTTTCTTTACCGCCTCTCCGGGGCAATTTAGACCTATTTAGGGTCCCCTGTCAGGGTGAAACTAGCCATGGGGTGCAGAGATCTGTGATCCCGCAACCGGGCGCTACAGTGCAAAATCGGAAGTCCTGGTGAAACATCTTAAAAAACACTGAACTATATGTTTCGTTTGGTTCACCATTTTATCAGTTAAATCATATGTGGCACTAATCTTTTTTGTCTTTCCTCTTGGACAGACTGTCAACTTGTTTCCACCATACAAGAAACCAATCATAACGAAAAAGACAATTCACATGAAAATGAGCCTGATTCTGGTGCTCAGCCTCGTCCTGCTGTTTCTTCTGGCTATTCAAAGCAGTTTCAGAAATCGTTGCCACCACGATTTCAGAGGCAACAGGTAATGGATGTATCTTAAGCTTTATAGTACATATTTTATTCAATTTCATTTATGGAGACACATAAATAACTTATAACTGTAGATTCCATGGAATAAGTAATAGCTTCCACGACCCAAAGTTAATCTAGCAATTTTATGTTAATTGCTCTTTCTACATCTGTAGAATATTTGTACACCTGTACCATTTTAGCCTAGAATTTACATATTTTATATGTAAATGTAGAAATTAACTATGTTATTTATCCATCCATCCATACATACATTGTCATAGTTAATGCTACCAAAGTTCCCATAGTGAGAGTTGGGAGTTTGGACATCAAGAACATTAAATATATACTATTCCAGAACACTTGTAGCTGAAAAGAATATAAATTAAATATATAACATGTTTCTAAGAAAGAAATTGTATAGAGGAAAAGTTGGTTGAATTTGCTTTTTTGTAGGAGCAAATGAAGCAGCAACAATGGCAACAGCAGCAGCAAGGAATTTTACCACAGTCTACACCGTCACAACCTTCTAGCAGTCCTGTTCCCCCTCCACCACATAGACCATTGTACCAACCTATGCAACCGCACCCCCCACATTTGGCTTCTATGGGCTTTGATCCAAGGTGGCTCATGATGCAGTCTTATGTGGATCCAAGAATGATGTCAGGAAGACCTACTATGGATATGCCACCTATGCATCCTGGTATAACTCTTACTATATGCTGTAGGCAGAACTTCATTTTCTCGTTTTTCCTAGGCATAATTGTCTTTGTGCCTCAGATCATCATCAAATATTCTGAGATTAGGTATTTCAAAGGGATATTTATTTCAAAGCAAGTATGTTGAAAGCTACAGTACTAGCCTTATTAGAAACATTCCTCTAATGACATTATTTGAGGATAAATGAATAGCTACCAGGAATATGATCTCTTCTATGTTGTGCCCCAACTGCAAAAATATGTTCCTACAGCAAAATATATTTATAGGATGTGTTTGTTATACATTTTAAACAGTCTTTCAGTGTATGTAATGGGCTGTAATAGTAACCTTTAGGAATAGGAGGAAGAGTCGCAACCCAGTCAACAGTTGGACAATTTTAAGAAAGCCTTTAAGGCTTGTCCCTCCTTTGTGTCTTATAGATAAAAGAAGGGAGAAAGGAGGTGCATTCAGACTTGCAAGTTTCTGTTACTGTGATTTTATAATAAAAGTAGTATTAACATTCATAACTCTGGGGTTTTTAGTCTGTTTGAAGGGCTAACAGTTTTACCCCTCCGTGTTAAAAGTCAGAAGAATTGGATGCCAATCCTAGTACTTATTCTTCTTAATTTGAATATCTCCATTTCAGGAATTATACCTCCTAAACCACTTCTGAGGAGAGATCAAATAGAGGGGACAGGAGCTGGTTCAGATTCTTTTGATCATGTTACGCGATCAGCAAGGGAACATGCCATACCACTGACAGAATCACGTATGATATGGGGGTCAGAACCATATACTCACACAGATCCTCAACAGACTAGTACCTCCCCCAAAATCCTTGAAGAAACTGTTGATATAAGGTAATCTTTGGGTTTTTGTGTATATTGTGGCTTTCTTTCCTACAATGCTTACATTCAGGCATACCTCTAACTTTCAAGAATATAAAAGGATTAACATAATTTGTTTCTAATTAATGTTTTTTCTTACAAAATAACCATATTCTTCAGTACTTGTCTCTCTTGGACAAGTAACAGAAAAATGTAAATGTAATTCCAGTTCCATTAAATTAATAGAATTAACAGATGGATATTTGGCAATGAAAAAGCAGAGACATTGTCCTTTATTTTTATTATGAACTATTTGACTGTTTTCCACTTAAAAAAAAAAAGATTGTCCACATATCTCCCTCATCATTAACTACTTTGACCCTGAATGTCAGCTATAAGATATAAAATACATCTATAAATAGCTATTAATATTGCTAAAATAATTTGTAGTGAATTAAATTTAAAGCTCTTATCATATACAAGTGGCTCTCATTTAGTGACCACATTTGGTACTGGCAACTCAGTCATTAAGTGAATCTGCAACTATGCATACGATCTTCACCTTTCCTTTGCTTTACAGACCTGCAAATGTCATCAGTGTGAGGATTGGTTGTAAAGTTATTTTTTAGCACTGTTGTAACTGAATGGTCACTAAATGAGGACTGTCTGTAAACATTTAGGTCTGTTCATTTTAGCAGCTACAGTATTTCAGTTTCTTCTGAATACATGCCCATTGGGATGCTTGTGAGATTTACTATATGTTTAGATATAACCATATTCTAAATGTTGAAAAGCCGTTCCAACCCCAAATAATATCTCCAGAACTAATTGGGTTACCAATAGATATCTTCCAGGATACAAGAAATAACTCACATTTTAAACATGCTTCTATGTTTAATATTGTTTAGGAGATTGATAAGACTTCAACTGAAAATGTGGCTTTTTTGCCTCTAGGTCTGAAGAACTTTTGGATCAAGATCAAATAACAATTCAAGCAGTATACTCAGGAGAAGAGGGTCTGTTAGATCCCCATATAAAGACAGACTTCAAAGAATCTGAGGATGTGAACATGCAGCAAACTTCAAGCAGGTCTTTAGAAAATGCACAGTCTCATCAATCTGATACATGTCCATCAGCAGTAAGTTTTGAAGTAACTGCAGGAAATATTTCAGAAAGCTCCAAAGAACAACAGATGCCTATAGAAGAGAGTAATTCTTCTCTGAAGAGGAGCATTTCTCATGGATCAACTCATTCTTTGAAATCAGAAGAACCAGTGACTGATACACAAGCAACTGTTCCCAAAATAAACAACAGACATGCTGAAACAAAAGAACCACTGCTGGAAAGACTAGACAGCAAGCAAAAAAAGGAGGGGTTTACAACTAGTAGGTTGTTAGAGGGATCAAAACCTGAAAAACCCTTTAAACCTAAATCTGAAACTAGATGGGGTCCAAGGCCAGCATATGGTAGAAGAGAGGAAGGTAGTGACAGGCCGATGAGAAGATCTGGTCCCATTAAAAAGCCTGTTCTTCGTGATATGAAAGAAGAGCGTGAACAAAGAGAGGAACGTGAACAGAAGAAAGAACGGGACGGAGAAAGATTGACAAATGAGAGAGTCAACAAAATTGAGAAAAGGGATCAGCCTCAGATGCCAGTTTCCAGGTTAGAACCGGAGAAAGCCACTACAGATGATAAGAAAACATTGCAAAACACATCCCAAACTGCAGAGTGTACAGACAACCCCACAGAATCTATAATTACACCTACTGTTCAGCAGCCTCTCATTGTACAGCAGGCAGCAGTAGTACTTCCTGTATCTCATCAGCCAACTACAATCCAAACACTTCCACCTTCAGTTCCACAGCCAAATACTCCACAAACTACAATTGAGGCTCCACCACTTAGTGTACAAGAGTTATCAGTTCAACAACCTGCAAATGTGAAGGAAGAAAAACAGCCAGAAAAAATAATTAACAAAGAACGAACTGTAGAAAGACATGGTATTGAAACTAGACCAGTAAAAAGAGAGCCTGGAGTACCTCCCAGAACATACTGGAAAGAAACTAGGGACTGGTTTCCGGACCAAGGATACAGAGGAAGAGGACGTGGAGAATATTACTCTAGAGGACGCAGCTATAGAGGTTCTTATGGAGGCAGGGGTCGAGGTGGAAGAGGTCACAATAGAGATTATCCACATTACCGAGATACTAAACCTAGATTAGAACATGTTGCTTCTGGTCCTCTTAGGCAGAGAGAGGAGAGTGAAACCCGTAGTGAGAGCTCTGATTTTGAAGTTGTTCCAAAACGGCGAAGACAAAGAGGCTCAGAAACTGACTCTGACAGTGAAGTACATGAAAGTGCAAGTGATACTCTTCTGTCAGACAAGGACAGCTTATGCAAAGGCAAACACCCAAAGAAAGAAGAAAGGGCAGATGTTAAAAAACCTTCAAAAGCCCCGCTGTCTTTCAAACCTGAAAATAACATTCGAGGGGACCATAGAATTGTTGATAAAACATATATAAGAGAAGATGAAAATAAGACCAAACCAGGTTTTCTTCCTAAAGGAGAACCTTCTAGACGTGGCAGAGGGGGGATGTTGAGACGTGGTGGAAGGGATCCAGTTGGTCGCCCACCTCGACCATCTATTCTTAGGAGACCAGGATACAGAGAGAATCAGTGGAATCCAAGACAAACAGAAATCTCCAAGGCTGAAGATGGAGAACCACAACGAAGGCATGAGCATTATGGCCCTATACAGTTGGAAAAAAGACCACCTGCAAAGTTTGAGAGGAAATTTGATCCTGTAAGAGAACGACCACGAAGGCAAAGGCCTGCACGACCTCCCAGACAAGACAAGCCACCACGCTTTAGGCGGTTAAAAGAAAGAGAGGCGGCATCAAAAATAATTGAAGTTACAACTAGTTCATCATCAAGTGTGGCAGTGAGTAATGCTGTTAATGAGCAGCCAAGCACTACTTTGGAGATTTCAGGAAATAAGACACCTGACTTGTCCAATCAGAACTCTTCAGACCAGGCAAATGAAGAGTGGGAAACTGCTTCAGAAAGTAGTGATTTCAATGAGAGACGCGAGAGGGATGAAAAAAAATTAGCAGACATCACAGCACAGGGAGCTGTTAAAACAGGAGAAAACACACTAATTCCTAAAAGAGAAATAGCTAAGAGAAGTTTTTCCAGTCAGAGACCTGGGATTGATCGGCAAAATCGCCGTGGCAATAATGGCCCATCCAAATCCGGACGAAACTTTTCAGGGCCAAGAAATGAAAGGAGAAGTGGCCCTCCAATAAGATCTGGGAAAAGGGGGTAAGTATGAAAAACCTAATGTAGAAAGCTTCAAATAAAAGCCAATTTTGTTATTTTATTTTGCTGGAATTTTAAATTATTTTAATTTTAAATTATTTTTAAAAATAATGTGTTGTTGATGCTTCAGATTTTGATTCATGTGTTTCAGAGCATGTAGGAGCATGAATGCAACACTTGAGTGTAACTCATTTTGCAGCCACATCTGTTTTCCCAGGTTGTGCAGTTGCAATGGAATTCTCAACATAGCAGTTGCACAATCTTGAGAACAGATATTGCTGGGTCTATTTAATGAGTTGTAGACATGCTGTGTTCACATTCCAAGGCTTTTAGCTCTCTTTAAAAAAAAACATGAATCCAAACTTGTGCAGCTCTGAAAGTTACTTCCATTTAAAAGATAGGAATAGGGAAATTGTTGTTATGGAGCATATTTTTAGGAGGGAATTGATGAGAGAAGAGATACATTTACTATAGATAAAGCCAGCATTAAAAGTGGTCAGAATAATTCCTTCTCTCTCAGTTTCTTTTCTTATAGTTTCTTGGAAGTTAACAACTGAGAATGCCTGATAATATTTGATCACTTGCATAGTTAGTCCTTAACTGATGACCATAATGGAGCCTGACTATTACAGTCAGACGTCATAATGGCCATTAAGTGAAGCAACCATGTGATCATCTCACTTAATGACCCTCCTTTCTGTTCTTCCTGATATGGTTGTTAAACAGAGCACAGGGTGCAAGGGCCCTGCCCTTGGCCTCCCAAGGCCTCCCTTCCTCCACTTTCTGCCACTTGGCCCGTTGCCATCCCACCAGGTGCAACAACTTCCTCTTCACCCCATGTCACTTATCTCATACTTCCCTTTCCAAGATTTCCAGAGTTCACGTTAAGGAAGCAGAAGAGACCACACAATTCCTGGGCCACATAGCATGATCTCAGAAGTGGCTGCTATTTTCAGAGTACCCACAATTCAATGCAGCTCTCCAGACAATGGTGGCTTCTTCCAGGATCCCACTAGGCAGCTCAGGAATAAAGAGGCCTGCTCTGTTTCGTTAACATGAGCTCTGGAAAGCTCTTGCTGACAAGATTCCTCTTTGGAACAGGTAGTGTTTAAATTTCATGCTATCGTCACTTGAATTGCAGCCATAAGAAAACCTTGACTCAGGATAAAAGAGGCAACCTGATATTTTAAATCAGACTGATTAAGTCTACTCAGAATCCTTAGACCAGGCATGTCAAACTGTATTTGTTAAGAAAGGACAAAATAGCTCTACTGTGGTACAGGTAGTCCACCACTTACAATGACAATTGGACTTGGAATCTTGATCATTGAGCAAAGCAGTCATTAAGTGAGATTCCATGTGACCACTTCATGCAGTGATTGCAATCCCAGCTCTCCCATTGGTGGTCTTCAAGTATAGTGTGGGTTGTTATTCAGAGCATTGGGTAGAGAGCCTTGACCTCCTGGACTTGGTGAGGTAGGGAGAAAAATCCCTCAGTATGCTGGAGGAACAGACCTCAAATATATTGAAAATGCTAGCAAATGCCATTGTTCTTGGAGGCTCAAAATCCTGGTGTTCGCTAGCATTTTCACCAGATTTGAGGCCTGTTCCTCCAGTGTTCAATAGGCTTTCTCATCCCTGTATAGAGGGGAGGGGAAATCCCTTGGCATGCTGGGGACATACCTCAAATCCAGCATCTCCTGTTCTTACAACCTTTCCTGCCATCTTTCCGTTGACTTTCTGGGAAAGTTGGCAGAAAAGATTGCAAATGGCGGTCACGTGATCACAGGGCACTTGGCAACTGGTCATAAATGTGAACAGATTACTAAGTGCCCAAAATGTGGTCATGTAACAGAGCAGGTGCAACATTTTTCAGTGGCCCAAAGCACCCGTTGTGCTGCATAAAACAACCATAAGTTGAGGATTACCTGTATGTAAAATGAGGCATGTGGAATTAAAATATGGACAATGTTCCATAATGTGCTAAATATCACTATTTCTTCCATTGTTGTGCTTTTACTAATTATTTATTATTACCAAATTAATTGGTCCTGTTTCTTTTACAGACCATTTGAAGAACAGATACCTGTTGTGATTAGCACTGAATCAGTAAGCAGCAGTTTGCATCAGGAGGACAATGGTAACAGTGCTGCTGTGCCAAAAGGTTCCAAAGATAGCAACAACAAGAAGCGGGAAGAAACCAAGTCTGGCCCAAAGAAACTCAAAGAGAAAGTGGATGCAATCTCTCAGTTTGATCTTAATAACTATGCAAGTATGTACTTGGAGAATCTCTTTAAGACACTTAAGATTCATAAATGCTCCATTCCTGCAGATTTTCAGGAAAAGATTGGATAGCCATTTATCCACAATTATATGAGGATTCTTGCACTGAGCAGGGGGTTGGGCTAGAAGACTTCCAAGGTACCTTCCAGCTCTATGATTGTATGTAATGGTTTCTTCATGAAACATTGAGTGGAATAATGGGGGGGGGGGATCCTTTCCCCTGAATAAACTAAACCTATGATAATGACCATTGCTTTTAACTGGTGTCTAGGTATAGGTCTAATTAAAATTTGGATTTCCTTTATAGGCGTTGTCATTATTGATGACCATCCTGAAGTGACAGTAGTTGAAGATTCCCAGTCCAACTTGAACAATGATGGTTTTACTGAAGTAGTGTCAAAAAAACAGCAAAAGCGTTTGCAAGATGAAGAACGTAGAAAGAAAGAAGAACAAACAGTGCAGGTTTGAGATCGTGCATAGCATTACTTTTTCTTTCTTGTAGAAAGAAGTATTGATATGAATTATATCTAGTTCCTCAGATAATTTCAATTACACTTTCTGCACATTCTTTAGTCACTGCAAAAAAGAATTCTGATTTACTCTATTTTGTGATGTCTTTTTCTGTTTGGAATCTTACAGGATAAGTTGATCTCATACTATAAACTATTTACATAATTAATACATTTTATCACTTACTATC
>NW_015386370.1:1400039-1401169 GCF_001527695.2 Protobothrops mucrosquamatus | reverse complement strand
CGGGACTGACCTAGGGTGAATTTTTAAATAGGGACAATTTTTAATGATTTTAAACAAGACACAGCTACAAATATTTGGTTTTTAATTGGCTTTTATAGGGAAATGTTTTGTATTGTTTTAATATGCTGTGAGCCGCCCTGAGTCCCATGGGGGAGAAGGGCGGCATATAAGTCTTATTATAAATAAATAAATAAATAAATAAAATAAATATTGAGTATTCTGCGGCTCTTCAGATGTTGCTGAACTACAACTGCTTGCATATACCTTGCTATGATTCATATTCCTTGGATTGACCAGGAGTTGAAATTGAGAAACATCTGGTGTTCAGGCATCCTGATTCACCGAACATTCTACTTTAAATTAATGCCATCTTTTACCAGAACATTTTTCCTTGCAAGCAAGCAATAATGATGATGATGATGTTGGAAGGGATCTTCTAGTCTAACACCCTGCTCAGGCAGGAAACCCTATACCAGTGGTGGCGAACCTATGACACGCGTGCCAGAGGTGGCACACCGAGCCCTCTG
Organism: Protobothrops mucrosquamatus; assembly: GCF_001527695.2. NCBI lineage: Eukaryota > Metazoa > Chordata > Lepidosauria > Squamata > Viperidae > Protobothrops > Protobothrops mucrosquamatus. The sequence continues at coordinate 1,400,642 of NW_015386370.1, read as the reverse complement.
TGAGCACGCGCCATCGTCCCAGCACACGTCTCTAAAAGTTCGCCATCACTGGCCTAAGGCCAGCCAGCCTGGAGCTGCCATTGGGGAGCCCACCATCCCACCCGTCAGAGACCCCCTGGATCTCCCCCAACCCTGCCCGACTCCCACAGGTGTCCACACCCACAGGTGTCCCTCCCCAAAAGCAACATCAAGGTGGCCACGCCCATCCCGGCCATGCCCACCCAATCTGCCATGACTACTGCAGCCACACATCCAGTGGCCACGCCCACCCAGTCTGCCAAGCCCACTGTAGCTGCACCCGAGTGGGCTACACCCACCTGGCACCCGGCGATACATAAGTGGGTTTTGGGTTGCAGTTTGGGCATCGGTCTCTAAAAAGTTTGCCATCACTGTCCTATACCATTTCAGACAAATGGTTGTCCAGTCTCCTCTTAAAAACTTCCAGTGTTGGAGCATTCACAATTTCTGGAAGTAGGTTGTTCCACTGATTGTTCTATCTGTCAGGAAATTTCTCTGTAATTCTAGGTTGCTTCTCTCTTTGATTAGTTTCCACCTGTTGCTTTTGTCCTACCTTCAGCTGCTTTGGAGAATAGCTTGACTCCC
>NW_015386370.1:1393173-1396461 GCF_001527695.2 Protobothrops mucrosquamatus | reverse complement strand
CAGGCCGAAAAGCCGGGCCGTCGGGGCGTCAGGCCGCAGGGGCGTCAGGCCGCAGGGGCGTCGGGGGGCCAGGCCGCACCCCTCCCCGACCAGGCCGCGCCCCTCAACAGCCCCAACCGTCAGGCCGCGGCCGGGCCGCCAGGTCTTTCTCCAGGCTGAGCCGTCCTCCAGGCCGAACCGCCCGGGCCGCGCCTCTCGCGGCCGTGTCGCCCAGGCCGCGTCTCTCCAGGCCAAACCGCTCGGGCCGCGCCTCTCACCGTCTTCCTACCAGCCGGACCGTTCGGGCCGCATCTCTCGCCGCCCAGTCCCCGACCGGCTGTCTCTCACCGTCCTCCTCTAGGCCGAGCCGTCCGAGCCGCCGTTTCTCGCCGCCCAGCCGGACCGTCCTCCTCGAGTCCGGGCCGCCGTTCCTCGCCGCCCAGCCGGGCCGTTCCTCGCCGCCGTTTCTCGCCGCCCTCGTCAGCTCTTCCTCCGGCCGAGAATCGAAGGCCGCGCCCACCGCCGGGTTACCAGGCCGCACCCCCAGCTCAGGCCGAGACCCAAGAGACCGGGGAGCTCAGCCGAACCCCGGGGGCTCAGGAAGAGCGGGGGCGACCGGTAATTCCTCCCAGCCGCCGGAGGACCCAGCACCCTAAATCAGGGTCCAGGCATAGCCTGCGACCCTCCGAGGCTTCCCCATTCCCGCCGCCGGCTCCGCTCCCCTACGGAGCTGCATCCAGTTGATCCGCCATGCAGTAGTTTTGTCATGAATACACTTAAGTGATTGTCCACTAGGACTCCAAGTTCCCTCTCACAGTTACTACTATTGAGCGAGGTACCACTTATACCGTATCTGTGCATTTGGTTTTTCTTGCCTAAATATAGAACCTTACTTATTTTCACCATTATATTACATTTTGTTAGATAGCACCCAATGTTCAGGTCTGTCAAGATCCTTCTGTATCTTAAGCCTATCTTCTGGAGTGTTGGCTATTCCTGCCAGCTTGGTGTCATCTGCAAATTTGATGAGTTCCCCATCTATCCCCTCATCCAAATCATTGATGAAGATATTGAAGAGTACTGGGCCTAAAACAGAGCCTTGGGGTACCCCACTGCATACTTCCTCCATGTAGATGCCGTTCCATTGAGGACTACATGTTGAGTGCGGTTGGTCAGCCAGTTATGAATCGGATCTGGTGATGATGCTGTCTAACCCATATTTTTCTATCTTATCTAGTAGTAGGTTGTGGTCTACTTTATCAAATGGTAGATACTTTATCTACTTACTGAAGTCCAAGTAAATTATATCCACAGCATTCCTCTGGTCCATTAATTTTTTCACCTTGTCAAAGAATGCAATAAGATTTGTCTGGCATGATCTCTTTTTAACAAACCCACGTTGGCTTTTGGTTATGACTTTGTTTGCCTCTAGGTGTTCGCTGATTCGTTGCTTGATTATCTTTTCCAGAATCTTCCCAGGTATTGAGGTCAGACTGATAGGTCTGTAGTTTCCTGGATCTATTTTTTTTTTCCTTTTTTGAAGATGGGAATTACATCAGCTCTTTTGTAGTTCTCTGATAGTTCCCCAGTGCTCCAGGATCTTTGAAAGATATAGTTCAGTGGTTCTGAGATCACGTCTGCCAATTCCTTCGGAACCTTGGGGTGTAATCCATCTGGTCGTGTTGATTTGAACTCATCTAGGGTGGACAGGTGCTCACTTAACATCTTCTTGCCTATCTTAACTTGTGTTTCTAGGCTGTTTTTTACGGTACTGTTTTTGATAGATTGGACTGTTTTTTCCCTTTGTGTAAAGACGGAAGCAAAAAATGAGTTAAGTAGTTCTGCTTTCTCCCTGTTACCTGTCACCTTCTTGCCACTTTCTCCCACTAATGGACCAATCGTTTCCTTGACTTTTTTCTTGTTTTTTACATGTTGAAAGAAACTTTTTGGGTTTGTTTTTTTTACTTTTGTTGCAAGCCTTAGTTCATTTGAGCCTTAGTTTTCCTCACTTCATCTTTGCAGGCTTGGGCTACTTGCTGATATTCTGCCTTAGTTATGTGCCACCCTTTCCACTTTTTATAGTTGTGCTTTTTGTCTTTCAACTTATCAGAGAGTTCTTTTTTTCATATTGAGTATTATTGTTTATATAATACTAGACATTTATAAAAATAAATCGGTATAGTTACAACTAACATTTGATAAAACAGTAATATTCCTTTAAATAATTAACATAGTTAATAGTATAACAACTATTTCCAATCATCAACCTTAATACTTAATATAATAAAGCTCTAAAATCTCTTCTTATTCTAACATGTTTCAACCCACTGATAAAATTTTCCCCAGGTTTTATAAAAGATTGAATCTTCTTTCTCCTTCATCTCTAACGTTAATCTGTCCATTTCTGCACAATCTAGGATTTTCAAAATTATAATCTGGTCTGATGGTAGGTTTTCATTTTTCCAAAATTGGGCGAATACTATTCTTGCAGCTGTTAATACATGTAATATTAAATAATAATTTTCTTTGCCATAATTAGGTCTTAATATACCTAATAGGAACAGTTCTGGTTTAAATTCTATCTGGATTTTCATCATCTTTTCTAACCATCTATGAATCTTAGACCAATATTTTTTTGCAGTAGAACATGTCCACCAGGCATGATAATAAGTACCTGGTTTTTGCTTACATTTCCAACATGTATCTGATAAATTTTTAAACATTTTCGCTAAGCGAACTGGTGTTATATGCCATCTATAAAACATTTTATATAAGTTTTCTTTGTATGTTACTGCTTTAGTAAGTTTGATATTTTTATCCCACAGTTTTTGCCAGTCTTCTAATTCTATAGAATATCCAAAGTTCTTCGCCCATACTATCATTGTCTCTTTTACTTGTTCTTTTTCCATCTTCCAATTTAATAAGTATTTATAAAGCTTCTTAATCAAATGTTCATCTGTTTTTAAAAGTATTTTATCAAGTGGAGTCAGCTCTTTGTAAAATCCCATTATTTTTATGTCTTTTTCATATCTTGTTTGAATTTGCAAATAGGACTACCATGTTAAGTCAATACCTTCTTGTTGAAGGGCTTGCCTGTCTTTGAGTTTTCTGTCCTTGTCCAAAATGTCTTTATAACTAACAAGTTTATCATAATTAATCAGATTCGGATAAGCAAATGCTTCCATCGTTGAAAGCCACTCAGGAATTTTCATATACATTTTGTGTCTAACTTTCTCCCATTCAGAGAGTAAAACATTTCTTATAGCATGGTTTTGAAAGTACTTATGTATTTTAGCTTTCTCATACCAT
>NW_015386370.1:1382233-1393024 GCF_001527695.2 Protobothrops mucrosquamatus | reverse complement strand
GAGTAAAACATTTCTTATAGCATGGTTTTGAAAGTACTTATGTATTTTAGCTTTCTCATACCATAAAAAGGCATGCCAGCCTAGTTGAAGGTCATATCCCTCTAAATAGAGAATTCGCTTATTTCTCAGAGTAATCCATTCTTTAAGCCAAAGCAAAATAGCTGCTTGATAATAAAGTCTCCAATCCGGAAGTCCAAAACCCCCTCTATCTTTCGAGTCTTGTAGAAGTTTACATTTAATTCTTGCTTGCTTTCTTTGCCATATAAATCTTAATATCATTGCGTTTAAATTGTCAAAAAATTTCTTACCCAGCTTTACGGGAACTGTTTGAAATAAAAAAATTAGCTTTGGTAAAATGTTCATTTTAACAGTCGCTATTCTTCCTAACAATGATAGTTGGAGATTTTCCCATTTTTCCAGGTCGATTTTTATTTGTTTTATTAGTCTCTCATAGTTATCTTCTTTTAGTAATGAATATTTCGCCGTAAGATAGATACCTAAATATTTAACTTTTTTAACTATTTGAAGATTTGTCTTTTTGGCGAGTTGAGTTTTCTGTTTATTAGTTAAATTTTTTGTTAACACTTTAGTTTTTTCCCTATTTATTTTCAATCCAGCCACTTCTCCAAACTTCTCAATTTTCTGCAAAAGTTTAGGGGCTGTTTCCAAAGGCTCCTCTAAGATAAAGACCAGATCGTCCGCGAAAGCCTGTAATTTATATTTCTGGTCTTTAATCTCAAGACCTTTAATTTCTATGTCTTGCCTGATGTTTCTAGTCAATATCTCCAGAGTAAAGATAAATAGCAGGGGTGAGAGTGGACATCCCTGTCTCGTGCCTTTTTTAATATCAAAGCTCTCTGTATAGTCTCCATTTATAAGTATCCTTGCTTATTGTTTCTTGTAGATCGCTTGGATTGCTTTAATAAAGTTTTCACCAAAGTCCATTTCCTGTAGTTGTTGAAACATAAATTGCCAATTTAAATTATCAAATTCTTTTTGTGTGTCAAGAAATATGAGCGCCATCTGGTTCCCTGGATGATTTTCATAATACTCCAAAACATTTAAAATAATCCTTAAGTTGTTCTTTATCTGTCTTTTAGGAAGAAAGCCATTTTGGTCTGGGTGAATAAATTCTATTAAAAAGCTTTTTATTCTTTCTGTCAAAATTGCAGCAAAGATTTTATAATCCACATTTAGTAACGATATTGGCCTGTAGTTTTTAATTTGTGTAAGATCTGTATCTTCTTTAGGTATCAAGGTAATATTAGCTTCAGTCCATGAGTTTGGAATTTTTGTCTGTATAAAAATTTCATTACACAAGTCCTTCAGAAAAGGAGTCACAGTATCTTGTAAAGCTACATAAAATTCTGCAGGTAGTCCGTCCGGCCTCGGTGTCTTATCTTTCTTTTGTCTTTTAATTGCCTCTATGATCTCCATCATTGATATCTTCTCATTTAACCTCTGTCACATATTTTCTGATATTTTTGGAGAGAGTTCTTTATGCAACCATGCTGGTTTCTTTTGAGAGCTGTTATTTTTCTTCTTCATTGATATTGTGCTAGACTGAGCTTTTATAATCTCACTTTTCAAAATTTCCCAAGTTTCTTGAGTTGTTTTCCCCTTGAGGATTCTCATCCATGGAATCGTTCCCAAGCTCTCTCTAAGTTTATTGAAATTAGCTTTCTTAAAGTCCAAGACTCTATTTTGACTATGTTTATTTATTTATTTGCATGCAGTTCCTCAGTCCAGGTTATTTATCATTATCTGATTGGTAGTTGATAAAATGGTCATGGAAATATATCTTATAATTGTAGGAAGGAATATCTAATCAGTCTGCTTATGCTGTATAAATTCATCTAATTATTTTTTTAACCAGCAGCAAACATATATTCCTTGAGTTAATTGGATATTTGGAAAAAGTACAGTGTTTTGCCATTTAAGCATTTCAGTTTCATCTTTCCCTAGTGAATCATCTCAACAATATTTTCTTTCTCAGGTCTGGACCAAAAAGAATTCAAATGAAAAAGGAAGATGTGCAAATTCTAAGCTACCGCCCAGGTTTGCCAAAAAGCAACAACAGGCAACTGCAGCGGCTGCTGCGGCTGCTCAACAAAGTCAGGCTCAACCACAAGTCCCATTGCAATGTGTGTCTCAAATTCCAAGTCCACAAACTTCAGTTCAGCCACAGACATCAGCAACTTGTGCAGTGAACATCTCTACAGACTATGCAGGAACAAGCAAAACTCTGCAGAATTCACCTGCCCATAATGCTGTAGGAACTGAATTTTGGGATAATAAAGTACCCCCTACCACCGTCCTCAATGACATCTCTAAAAAATGTAAGCAGAGACCTTTTTTATATCTAGTTACATATGCAAGAAAAGAAAAATGTATACTTTAAAATGTTGAATTAAATTCTCTCTCTGGACTTTTCAGTTTCTCTTGACATGAAATGTTCAGCCCTTCATATGATATTGCTATATGTAAAAATTAGATCTTAAAGCTACAGAGTTCAGCCACACACTCTTAACATCTGTATCATTGTCTGTTCCTTTTTTTCTCTGATTCTTCCAAAGATTGTAAGTTTCCCACCCACTACTTGAACTTTGAATATGTGAATATTGCCCAAAATATAATAGGAACTGCTTTAGAACTTTCACATGCTATGTTCCTCCACTTTTTTCTGGATCAATTCCAGAAATTTTTCTTCTTTAGTTATACATTGTAATAAGAAAATTGTTGTTTTCCAAATGTCCTGAGCTTAACTTTATGGGAAGTATCTTTAAACCACTTTCCAGAACTTTCCTTTCAAAAAGTCTGATTCACTTTATTTTTTGAACTTTTAGTGGGGCCTATTAGTCCTCCACAGCCACCTTCTGTCAGTGCATGGAATAAGCCTTTGACATCATTTGGATCAGCTACTTCACCAGAGGTATAATAATGGATACCATGAATTTTTATTTAAAACTTGCCATGCATAGATATTTAAATAGAAAAAAGCCATATATTAGAAGCTGCATTGTTGGGCATGTTTCAGTTTAAAAAAGCATTGTGTTGGAGCCACTTTGTAATGGAATGGTTTGTTACAAATTTGCTATAATGGAGATATCTCCAGTTACAACAAATTGGACACCTACAGTTTTGCTTTTTCTCTCTCTCTTAGATACAGCAAATCATTTGGAGAGAGATAGGCACAGACAGATCCAGGCAGATATAGCCATAAAGAAAGGGATAGATACACAAAGTAGAAAACAGAAGGCAGTGTTTTACCTCCTTTAAAAGTGACTAGTGAACATAGTTCTGTAACTCCCCCTTGCTGAAAAATAGCTGGAAGTGTGTGAACCCTCCCCCAAGGTCTTTAAAAACAATCTTGAGCAAAGGATCTTGCATTCAAATCAAAGGAATTGATACACTGAAAGGGTAAAAGCTTTCTCCCTGACAAAGAATCTGCAATCTCTGCTGAAAATGAGATGTAATTTCCCTCTTGCTTTTTTCATTAATTATGAAGAACAAAAGCATCCTAGGGAAAAAAAAGCAAGAGGGAAATGACATCTCATTCTCAGCAGAGAACTTCAGAATTTGGATGCTTGGCAGCTGGCATATATTTATGATGGTTGCAGTATCCCAAAGTCATGTGATCACCTTTTGCTACCTTCTGACAAGCAAAGTCAATGCTTGTCAGAAGTCAGATTCATTTAACAACCGTTAGTAACTTAACTGCAGGGATTCACTTAACTGTTGAAAGAAAGGTTGTACAATGGGACAAAATTCACTGACTTGCTTAGCAACAGAGATTTTGGGCTCAATACTAGTTGTAAGTAGAATATTACCGTATATACTCGAGTATAAGCCGAGTTTTTCAGCCCATTTTTGGGGCTGAAAAATGCCCTCCTCGGCTTATACTCGAGTCAGCAGCGGCGGCGGCGGGGGGGGCGGCGGGGGCGCGGCGGCGGCGNGGACGCCGCCGCCAGGCAAGCAGGCGCAGCGCAGCGCCAGGGGAGGGGGAGCAAGCGGCGAGCCGTAGCCAAGCGCGAGGGGGAATGCCAGAAGCCTCGCGCGAAGGGGGGAGGCCTGGCGACGCTGCGCCCTGTCGGGCGCTCACTGACAGGGCCGGGGGGGCCGAGGCGGCCAGGGAGGAACAGCCAAAATGCCCCCTCGGCTTATGCGCGGGTCACCAATTTTTCCCAGTTCTCTGTGGGAAAATCGGTCCCTCGGCTTATACTCGGGTCGACTTATACTCGAGTATATACGGTACCTGTAATTGATAGTGTCAACTAATATTATGCTCAGTGTTTCTTTTTAAATTGATAAAATATCCAGCAATAATTTATTGTATGTGTTAGGATTATATAAATTGGTAGCATCTTCCACAACAGGTAGTCCTTATAACCACAGTTGAGCCCAAAATTACGCTTGTAAGTTATTGTGAGGTAAGGAGCCTACATGACTGCCTTGCTGAACGACTGTCATCCCAGCTCTCCCTGTTGCAGATATTAAGATATTAAGTGAATCCAGTATTTAAATTTATTTATTTTTATTTATTAAATTTATAGATCTATTTTCTAACCTATTTTTAAATCATCTAGAATGCCCATAGATTCTTTAAGCATAATTTGATTAAGTGCAGGTAGTCCTCGACTTATGACCACAGTTGAGCCCTATGACCTTTTTGCTATGGTTGTTAAGTGAATCATACAGTTGTTAATTGAATCATGCAGTCATTAAACAAATCTGGCTTCTCCCATTGACTTTGCTTGTCAGAAGCTCCCTAGAATGGTTGCAAATGACAATCCCAGGGAGCTGCAACCATTGTAAATACATGCCGGTTGCCAAGCACCCAAAGTTTGTTCGTGTGATTGTGGGCATGCTGCAACAATCATAAGTGTAAGAACTGGTCATAAGTCACTTTTTTTTAGTACTGTTGTAACTTAGAGTAGTCATTAAATGAACAGTTGTAAATTAAGGACTACCTGTATTAAAGACTCTATCCCCCATTTAATGCTTTTTTTTTTAAGAAGAAGTGCTTCAAACCTTCTGTTTACATCCTTGCTTTGGACAGATGACATTGCTGTAAAAATATGATATAATTGCATTCAAGAGAGTAAACACTGTCTTATTACTGGTTTTACCTATTTTTTTTCCAAAAGTATTTTACCTAACTTTTGAATGAACAACTAGAAAATTAAAATGCTCTAACTTGATCTGTTTTTAAACCTTAATTTCAAATTTAAGCCAATTTGAAAACTGTTCAAGGTTATATTAACAAACATATACTCAATAGTATTACACTGTAATACCATTTGTAAATTTGGAATTCTTATTTCTTCCTTCTCTGAATTGCTATAAACAGGTTTAGTCCTAACCTGTGTCATGATAGAGTTGTTCAGTAATTCTACCATTCCTGCATAATTATTCAGAATGATACAGTGGGTTTGAAATATTAAAGTAGTAAAATAGGTATTTTGATTGTGGTTATTTTTCCCAACCAGGATATTTTTATTGATTTCCCCCCATGATTTAACTTGCTTAAAAATTAATGAATATGGTTTCCCAAATATTTAAATGCTGCAATACAGCACAAAAGTCTGCTTGAGTTATAAATATAAATGTTGGTGCCTTTGCTAGGGAACACCTGCTGGACAGGAAAGTGGAATGGATTTGGGAATAGAAACTATTCAGTTTGGAGCTCCTGCCTCTAGTGGGAGTGATAGTGAAGTTGGGCCGGTTTCAGATAAGGCCTCAGAGAAGCTTCTTGAACCAAAAGAACAAAGGCAAAAACAGCCACGTGCAGGACCTATAAAAACACAAAAGGTGAGTGAAATTTTCCAATTCTTATCAATTAGAGAGGCACACTAAAACCAAAAATCCAATGAATTTTTCTACATATGATCTCCTCCCCACTGTCCCCGATAGAATATAGGTAAAAGATAATTTCTCCCTTGAATGATGTTCAACTCCTGATGACTGTGTAATTATTTTCAGGATTTTTTCTGCCCTTCTCAATATAGTCTGAAGCCTTCATGTTTTCTGATATGCCAGATATTGAATCCAATCCTGTTTAATGTTTTGGAATCAATCAAGGTAGCTAGGTATTATACAAATACAAAATTTGATGAGCCATAAAAACTCATTGGTTACTGGATTGATTACTTCTTTGGGGATTTAGCAAATACATATATTTACATTAAATATTGTTAATTCTTTTTAGCTTCCAGATATGAATCCGGTAGAAAGCAAAGAATACAAGCCTGGCCCAATTGGGAAAGAGCGATCACTAAAAAACAAAAAAGTAAAGGAGGCTCAACAGGGTGATTCTGAGATGCAAGAAAAGTCCAGTGCTAATACAGTCAGAAGTTCAGATCCTATTACTTCTAAAGAAAACAAATCAACTAATGAACTTAGTACAGAAATAGGAACAATGATATCAGTGTCGGCTGCAGAATTTGGGACAACTCAGAAAGTAAGAAAATAGCAGTGCTTATTTCTTCCTGCCCAATTTTTAATAGATACATTCCTTTATGGTGCTTTCTGAAGTGAGAGCATAAAAGATGTGTAACAGTTTGCTGTGAGGACAGTCTTGATGTTAGTTGACTTCTCCTCATTTCAAAAAATAGTATAAGTAATTCTTAAGTTACTACCATAATTGAGCCTGGCAATTACAGTCATAAGTTGTGACAGTCATAAAGCAGGGTTTTTTTTATGGTTGTTAAACTTCTGCAGCAGTTGTTAAGTGAACTTATGGTTCTCTTTGGATTAGTTTTTATCAGAAATCAGAATTAAACATCAGTTTCTGACAAAATCGTTGAACGAGGGCAATTCAGAAATAAACCTCCATTTGGTTATCAATGACAGATACTCGCAGATACAGAACTTTTATTATACACATTAGAAAACTACATTACATTACTTTTTGACATAATCGCCATTCAAATTGGGGCACTTGTCGTAACGTCTTACAAGCTTTGAAATTCCTTCTGCAAAAAAATCTCCCGCCTGAGAATGAAGCCACCCTGTAGCAGTATTGTGAAGCACATTGTCATCATTGAAGCGATGCGACAGGCACTATTTCATGTGCCTGAAGTCACTCGGCGTCAAATCTGGGCTATTGGGGGGGGTCAAAAACATCCCAACGGAACTGCTTCAAAAGTTCTTGGGTGTGTCTAGCACAGTGGTTCTCAACCTTTTTAATGCCGTGACCCCCAACCGGTCGTTAGTCGAGGATTAAACCGATCGTAAGTCGAGGACTAAACCGGTCATAAGTTGAGGACTACCCAACCGGTCATAAGTCGAGGACTTTCCCTGCCCGGGAGCGCCGCACATGCGTGGTTCCGCCCCCTGCGCCGGCCGAGGTGTAGCTGGCAAGCGGCAGAGACGGAGCAGGCCGACCACCAGCTGGCCCAGCCCAAGGGAGGTAAGGCACCCGCTGGAAAAGGGGAAAAAATGGCGGACAAAAAAAATGGCGGACAGCCTTGCTTGGCGACCCCCATGAAATGGTCGATCGACCCCAAATGGGGTCCCGACCCACAGGTTGAGAACCACTGGTCTAGCAGTATTCAGGCAAGCATTATTGTGAACTAACACCACACCAGAAGTCAGGATGCCCCAACGCTTGTTATAGATGGCTCGTCAGAATTTTCATAACGTTTCACAGTAGACTTCTGAATTATTGGTCGAACCACGCTCCATGAACCTCACTAGCATTACTCCTTTGGCATCCCAGAATACTGTTGCCATAACCTTTCTGTCAGATGATGTATGCCAAGGTTTTTTGGGTTTCTTTGGTGAGTGCGTATGACACCACATCATCGATTGCTGTTTGCTTTCGGGGTTCACGTATGACACCTAGGTCTCATCGCCGGTCACAATTCTGTTAAGAAATTGCTCTCTTTCCTCGGCAAAACATGTGAGAAAGTCCAAAGCAAAACCCATTTGGTGTGTTTTGTGCTCCTCAGAAAGGAGTTTTGGTACCCAAAGAGCACAGAACTTGCAATATCCCAAATTTTCTGTCACTACCTCGTACAAAACAGTCCAAGAAATTTGGGGAAAGTGTAAAGAAAGTGCAGATATCGTGAACTGACGGACTTAATGGACCTTTTTGTCAATTTCCTGCACGAGTTCATCGCTGACTACAGATGGGCGGCCACTTCTATCCTCATTGTGCACGTCAGTTCATCCATCTTTAACATGCAACACCATTAACGTACAACATCTTCACTCATCACGCTTGGTCCATAAACATTACACAGTTTGCAATGAATCACACCTGCCAAAAGTTTTTTCACACACAGGAATCGTATTACTGCATGCACTTCACATTTGGTGGAATTTTCTATAGCAGGGTTCATTTTCAATTGATTAGCGGACGAATCAACTGCAACACAACCTCCTTCCATTCCTCACTGCCTACTGAATTACTGTGCATGGCGCCATAGGACAGGCGTCGCTATCCCTGCCTATTTCTTGCACATGCTCAAACGGAGATTTATTTCCGAATTGCCCTCGTAAATCCTGTTCACATGACCACAGCTGGTTTCAAATGGCCATAAATGCAAAATGGTTGCTAAATGCCCAAACTATGGTCATATGATTGGGGGGGGGGCGATGTCAGAACTTTGAAACCAGGTTGTAAGTAGCTTTTAGGGGTTCTGTCAAAACTTCAAACTTTTGTGGTCATAAATTGAGGACTTGCTGTAGTAAGGTTTATTACTCTTATTTTCTACTGTTCTACTATTTCTATAGTAGAAATATCTTATGTAGAAGAATGTGATATTGGAGAATGATGCGAGGATTGTGATTCAGTGAAATTGTAGAATTGCTAGAGCCTAATACTATAGATCAGACATTTCAAATTCGCGACGTCACGTGACATCGTGCAACGTATCTGGAGAGTTTTGCCATTGCCGGCAATGGGGTGGGTGCGCATGACGCGTCCGGCCTGCAGGCCGGCAGTTTGACACCCCTGCTATAGATGCTTATCCTTTCGGTTAATTGGATGTCCATTTTTTCAAAAGGCTCTTAATCATTTTTTATATTAGTAGTTAATAACATATGCAGATTATTATTAGAGTTATAACAAACACATAGAGTCCAGTATGAGACAATTCATCTAGACTCATGTTTTGGGATTAACATACAGTATTTGAGAATTATTTTTTCTTTTGTTAAATAATGCAAATAATGTATGTATGGGAAGAGTCTTTCAATCTACAGCTTTCCTGACATGACATAGGGCAGCAGTCCCCAACCTTTTTGGCATCCGGGACTGGTTTCGTGAGAGACCATTTTTCCATGGACCAGAGTGGGGGAGGAGGAGTGCACAACCTAGATCCCTCTCAGGCACAGTTTATGGTAGGGTTCACGCTCCTTTGAGAATCTAATGCCTGATGATCTGAGGTGGAGCTGAGGCGGTGATGCTTGCACTGGGGAGTGGCTGCAAATACAGATGAAGCTTTGCTCACTTGCCCGCCGCTCACCTGCAGCTGTGTGGTCCAGTTCCTAACAGGCCATGGACCTGTACTGGTCCATGGCCTGGGGTTCTGGACTGCTGACATAGGATATTTGGATATCAAATGTGTTGCTAGTGTTTTCTATATTTTAAATGAGTGGGAATGTTATGTTTCTTGCTCAGTGGTTATACGAAACTTAAAATCATGTTTCAGATTTCTTTTATTATTGACAGGCCATAGCTTTTTATATTTACTCTGGTAACCAACAAAGGTTTATTTTTTAAAAAATACTGAATATGTAAAGTTAACAGTTAACGTGATAAGAACAATTTTAAGTTATTCTAATAGAGAAATTCAATTTGTGAAGTTGAAAATGACAAATGTTTCTTTTCTGCTCAAAGTTCAAATCATATTTTTGAGGGAAGTTACATATATGATTTAGATAAACTGGTTGAACTTTTTTTTACAGGAGTCTGTAACAGATTATACAACACCGTCTTCTCATTCGAGTACAGTGGCAACAAGCAGTGCAAAGATGGAGGAGGCTTTAGTTACAAATGTAGGTATATTTATTATGTCATAGTATAATTTGTCTATTTAATTTTATTTTAAATTGTTTTAGATTTCAGTTATACCTATAGAAAAATATTATTAAGTAAGCTACATTTTTCTTATCTATTGAGAATATAATCAAGGATTTTAAATAATGTTAACATATATACTCCCAATTAAAATATAATGGAAAATTTGTAAGAAGTGAAAGAGATTAGACATTGAAACAATATCTACAAAATAGATCACGTGCTCTTCGCATATTAAAGTAATATGTGTAATACCATGAGGTAAGGAAGTGTACACTTTTTATTACTGGATTATTAAAGGAATAATTAAGAAATTATACTCATTCAGGATAATTATATAGATTACTCTGAGAAGCACAAAGCTAAAAGCACAAGCCTGATGATGATGAATGTGATTTCATCGAAACGTCGCTATGACACTTCTAATCTTACACGGGAGAAAACCCGAATGACCAAAGACTCACATATAAACACCCGTGAAAACCTCAGAAAACATATATATATATATATATATATATATATATATATGAGTGCTTTTTTTTTTTTTTTTGAACACCCTGTCAGTCTAAATATGGGAGAGAGAGAAGTCTTTTGCCTGCATCAGCTCAATCCAAAGCCATCCACAGGCAGCAGTCGCTTAACTGCGACATCATATATGTTTTTCAAAATTTGGAATGCTAACAAAGAATTAAGGGAGTACTGAGATAGCTATTTCTAACCTTATTTGGTTATCATCAGTCAGACATACCCTTCCGAGATTCGAA
>NW_015386370.1:1372807-1380983 GCF_001527695.2 Protobothrops mucrosquamatus | reverse complement strand
AAAAAAAAAAAAAAGCACTCATTCTCTTCCCCTGTCTCTTGTAGCTAACAAAGTGAGAAAGAGCCTGTGGCGTAATGGACTAATGCTTCTGCTTAACATGCAGACAGCCCAGGTTCGAATCTCGGAAGAGTATGTCTGACTGATGATAACCAAATAAGGTTAGAAATAGCTATCTCAGTACTCCCTTAATTCATATATATATATATATATATATATAGATAGATAGATAGATAGATAGATAGATAGATAGATAGATAGATACATGTTCAGTTGAACACACAGTTATGCTTATCCTAGGGCATGTATATACACATCACTTTCTGTATCCTACTGTGTCTCAAATCTTTTTTTTCCCATGAGGTTGGCATCAGTTGCAATAAGACCAATGCCTAGTTTCACATCTTCACACATCCAGCCAAAACATGCTTTGCTCCCACTGATCTGACATCCTTGGATTTCATTATTTCAACTCTGCACATTCAGATACAAATGTACATTAGTATTGTTGGGGCAGCAGATTAAGGACTGATACTTAGATCTGGTATCTTTTTCCAACAATATATTGCTGGCCTACTCCTGTTCATTATCCTCCTCAGATTTGTTAAACACCTATGTCAAATTACACTCCCTAAATATAGGAGGACATTCTCCTTGACTCAGTTTGACGCCCTTCCAACTGACGTCTTAGAAGGAAGATACAGAGATTTGGGCTAAGGTTTTACCTTTGTAGTAAAGAACAAAGGCCATGGAAACTGTTAAATACATGTTGTTATATTGCATATTTTATACTGTCATGATCTTTTGTTTTTACATGTAATCCATTTTTTACTAATGAGTTTTATTTTGCACTCATCTTTGACTACAATAAAGAACTAGAGTTGATGTCATGTTCTACTCTAAAAAATAGCTAACTTGTTCAGGGAATAACCTGATCTAATCTATTCCGTACGTAGACACATTTTAGAATGGGAAGAATAGAGTTATGCAATTCTCTTGTCATATAGCAGAAATGTATTGTATATTTCCTTTCACTGTACTGTTCAGTTCTCATTCCATTTTACCAAAATCTAGTACTATATCAAATTGTAAACTCTGGTTATAAGTAAACAATTACTTAACTTAAAACAAGGATGTCAAACTCAATTTCATTGAGAACCACATCAGCATTATGTTTGCCCTCAAAGGGCCAGATGGGCATGGCTGGGTTGCTGCAACTAGTTAGGTGTGGTCGGGTAGGCGTGGCTGGCTCAACGCCACTCGGTCGGCATGGCCAGGTAGGTGCAGCCAGCCCAGCTCCGCTGACTTGGGATAGTTGGGTTGGCACGGAACAAGTTGTACCAGCTAACTCGATGTGGGGACAACTCGGTGCCCAACAAGCTCCTTGACTCCCCAAACTGCTGGCAGCCAAGCCTGTGCGCATGCATGCACACACACACACACACACACTGCATTTCAGGTTTGGGGACTTTTATCCACAGAGGAAGGAGAGATCCTTTTCCCCAAGTGCAGGCATGATTGGCAGCTTGCCAGCTCAGATATGGATAAAAGTCTCCAAACTTGGAATGGTATGTACATGCGCACAGCACACCAAAGGAGACATTCTTCTCCCAATCCCAGACATCTGAGCATTGGCGTTTCCCTGTCTGGTGCCCCCCTCCCAGCAAAGCAGGAGGCGGAGGGCAACATTGCTACATGTGGAAGCGTGGAGTCAAACTTCTGTCTTGACAGATTTCTGGAGAACAAGAAGAGGTCCTGCATGAGGGAGGCTGGCCCTTCTCGAATGGGAATCTTTTTGAGAAGTATGCTGGCATGTTGGGGCAGCCTTCCTTCATGTAGTTCCTTGACGCCCCTCCTCTCCAGAGATCTTTGTAATTCAACCGAGAACTTTGGCGTGCTGCGGAGTTTGGGGAGGCGAGGACCTTGTGGGGCACCAATTTGTCCCCACGTCAAGTTAGCCGGTACAACTGGTTCCATACCGACCCAGCCATCCCAAGTCAGTGGGTCTGGGCTGGCTGCACCTACCTGGCCACGCCTATCCAGCCGTGTCCACCTGGCCGCTGTGAGTCATCATAGACTCATGCCTACCTGCCCCTGTGGTTACCGCTTCCGCACAGCTCCACGCATTGGGGAGGCTGCCTCTGCCCATCCTCTGCTAACTCTACTTCCACTGACAAGACACCCGAAGAAGCAAGGAGGTAACTATTCAATTACCTCCTACTACTACCATGTTTCCCTGAAAGTAAGACCTACCCCAAAAATAAGCCCTAAAAATCAAGCTAGGGCGGGGATGGAGCTTACCTTTGCAGCCAGGCCTCCCATGGATCGACACTTGCCTCGCCGGCCCAATTCTTTTGCGGCTGAAAGAGCAGTTTCATTCTGCAGCTGAGAATGGAGCTTGGGCCTGCATTTCACAATCAGAGACCTTTCCGGAAGGCCTGTGCAGCCGAGAACCAAGCTATAGATTCAATCCATATCTCGTTTCTTGGCTACACAGGCCTTCCGGAAAAGCCTCTGACAGCAAAATGCAGGCCCAAGCTCCATTCTCAGCTGCAGAATGAAGCTGCTCCTTCAGCCGCAGAAGAAGTAGGCCAGTTGGGCAGGGCTGTCATTGCTGCCACCATGAGGTGAATGGAAAAGACCCCCCCCCCAAAAAAAAAGACCTGGTACCTCTTTTGGAGACAAAAAAAAAAAAAGACCGGGTCTTATTATTAGGGCAACATGGTAGTTTGCTTGTGGGCCAGATCTAAACGCATCATGGGCCAGATCTAGTCCGCGGGCCTTGAGTTTGATATGTTTGTCTTAAAAGATCAAGGTAGCTATATCCCTCTTTAAAAGAATGTTCCTTATATGAACCATTTTATGATTATGATTATTATATTTTTATCTTGCCTTTTTAAATATATAACTCAAATTGACAAACAAAGCTAATGCTCCTGCCTCCTATTTTTGCCACAACATCCCTATGAGGTCGGTTGGGCTGAGAGAGAGTGCCTGTCCCAAAGTCACCCCAGCTGGCTGTTGTACGTAAGGGAGGCCTAGAACTCGCAATCTCTTTGTTTCTAGGCCAAGTACTACTAGTAGTAGTACTACCATTATTCCAAATCGAGACTCTTTATAATACTAAGATGTATGTATGAAATAATGTATTCTTCACACCCCTATCCCACTGTAATACCAGAGCAATCTACATCCCACCTTTACTGTGAGCTCACCGTACCCCATCCCAATTTGTATCTATGTTGGGCCTAGACAAAACCTGGAGAAAACTGAAGCAGAGAATCTTTGATTTTGATATACAAAGAAACAGAACTAGTATTTCATATCTCTACTGCAATGAACATTTACCACTTCTAAATATTTTTATTGTCTACTTGTCTCACTACATAAGAGGACTTTCACACAGTCACATTTGGATTGTCTTTTAACAGCGATACTGTTGGAAAGGTTTAATGGCATTTTTTACCAAGGGCATTTTGTTTCTTTATTAAACGTGTGTGCATGCACGCGCACACATACGTATGTATGTATGTATAGCTGCCCATCTCACACAAAGTGACTATGAGTAGCATACAGCAATTGATAAATCTGTTCAGATTCTGAACTTGAGATAAAAGCACACATTCTGAAATGCTCTATTTCCAATCCTTGGAGGGTAGAGTTAATCTCTCATCATAACCTATCAGATCAATTTAATGTGGCAATAGTGGGATATCTTTTAAATTATCAGGATTGAGAAGTTTCCAGAATGGTTGCCAAATTTTAATCATATAGCAATGACAAGTAGAGGTTACTGGACCTAAGTATGCTTACTCTCAGGTCGAGTAAGTTTTTATTGGGTATTTATATTCTTTTCTCAGTTGTCTTTTTTTTTGTCTAGGATTGTATGCTTTTTTTAGTAGTTTTTTTAACATTCTGATTTGGATGAATTGTTTAGTCAAAGCTCATTATGAAATTAATTTTCTAAAACTCTGGGCAAAAGGAAAAAATAACGTTTAGGAGAGAGATACATGAAACTGAAAATGATTCTAATCAAACTGTAGTTCTGCAATATCTATTACCAGTACTACTGCTGTATTAGCAGATGGAGCAGGGATTTCTTTACTTGTCTAAATGACTCCTTCCTACTCTTCAACCTTTACTGTTGTAAGGAAAAAGTTTGTAAAACTTGCATGTTCTTTTTCTGGGGACTTTAAAAATAGGAATAGCACAAAAAATAATAATTTAGGGAAATGAGTGCAGTGGACTCTAAAATAATCAGGATTTATGACTATTATGAATATAGATTCCATTCTGAACCATTTTGAAAGCAAATAATTAATTAATTAATTAATAGATCCTCTATTAATGTTTCTTTGCCACCTGGTGTCTAATTATTTACTCCAATATGTAAACAAGTAAATATTGAGTGAATATATTTATGAAATAATTATGAATGCAAAATACTGTTAAGCTTGGAGAGAAAAGTTGCTAATTAAAAGGGTGATTAAATTAAAATACTCTGCATGTCCTCTTTGTTCAAACTCTACACAGATTTTGATCATTCCTGCTGTAATTAATGATGCAAAGTGTCATATGGTATCTGGCAGTTGAAAGTACCTTTTAACATGGAAGCCTGCTTTGCAATTCCACCTCTAATCATTGTATTTGTGTGTCTGGGAGAGGGAGGGAGGGGAAACAGCATTACAGTATTTCTTCAAGAATTTCTTGTGGATAAATTATTTCTTATTAAATGTATCTCGTGATATTCAGTATACTGTGTTCTGGTTTGTAATAGTGTTTGTTGTTTTCCTTCTCTTCATAAGAATGTAAAGCTTTTAGTTGAATGATATCCAATCAGAACACCTTATAATTCTTAAATGCTGGTGACCTTGGATTTCCTGATAGTTGTATGACTTTAAAAATCCATATACTTCTATTGATTAAACTAGCTTCATTCCATTCTTTGGCAATATCATGTAAGGTGATGATTTTAGTGCACTGGAAATGATGAGGAATAAGTTCTGTTTGACTTTCCTTGTTTGGGAAATCTTTAAGGTGTGTCTAGTCAAGTTCAAATTCTTCCTCTTAAGTTTTCAATCCAACTGGAAAAGTTTCAAGTAAAATCATACTATATTTGTAACAGTTATTTCTATGCTTTTGTTGCATTATAGAAGGAAAGGTACATTTATATCACTTCCATACGAATCTTTTGAGGCTCAATCAAAAAGAAATGAATAATATTCCAAGATCATAAATGATCAGATATTTTTTCCCATGTGTCAGATTCCCCCCCCCCTTCTGAATGCTTCCCTGTCAAGTACTTAAGTAGAAGACTACCTAGTTCAGTTGCACTGCTTGAGCTCTTGCTTTTGATGGGGCTTTTGTCATAGACCCAGCTAGAATGTGATCTCTGTTGCCTACCTTTCAGGTGCCCCTGCCCCACACCCTTCCCCTCCCTAGGAGGGAGACTCTACAACAGAGCTCCAGCCTAACTCCAGTTTCTCCCGCTACCGTCGACCTCACCCTCAAGGTATGTACCATGCCCCTCTAAGGGTAATTTTCTTGCATGCCGGGGAAAGATTTAACCAATCTTTTGGTGTAGATTAGGGAAAGGCACACTTTTTCTTTTGCTAAATAACTAAAAAAAGAGTATTCATTGCATTATTTTAATCCCTTTAGAAACTGCTATCTGCCATATATAATTGGATATAGATCAGGATATATAGTGAGATTTATCTGTGATTTCCCTTTTCACAGAGAACATATAGAAAAGAAGGTGCTTACAGCTAGTATTGCAGAGCTTTTTCTTCGAAATTATTTTTTCCTGATTTGTATTAACATTGTTAAACATAGCAATCTGATGAATATTGGTTTGCTAATCTAGGACACATCAAATTGAGAAATGGACTGATTAATATTTGCTGACTTCTTAACAGTTACTGTTTTGATAGTTAATAGTATTCTTTAGGTGATGATATGAGAGGTAGGAAAAAATTGAAATTGACAAGATATATTTTGGGTTGCATACCATTTCAACTTGCTATGAAGTAAGTAATAAGAATTATTTGGAGATTGACATCAATTCTGTTCAGAACAATAAGAATGCTAGAGCTCTCTCTCTCTCTTCCTCTTCTTCCTCTCCTCCTTTCCAATTAGAATCCAGTAAGGATTCTAATTCAGGGGTCCCCAACCCCTGGTCTGTGGACTGGCACCAGTCTGTGCCAGCAACCAGTCTACAGAAACAAGTGAAGCCCTATCCATGGGATGCAGACAGCATGTGAAACCGGTCTGCAGAAAAACCTCACTCCACGAAACCAGTTGTTGGTGCCCAAAAGGTTGGGGGCTGCTGTTCTAATTAATATGGCTTCAAATTTTAATTTCAGAGGAGCAAAATTGTATTAATAGGAACAGGTACAATGAGTTAAATATAGTATTAAAGAGGAGTCAGAAAAAAATCTTAGCAATCTTGATTAATATAGTTTTATATCAAAGAACCACTTTTTACAAATATTGTTTTCATCTTAAGCATATCTGGAGAATTCTAGTATTAAAACCAGAATTTCTGATTATTTATTAAAACACAGGAGCTTTTTAATATTAATAATTTGATAGATAAATTGATTGCTTTTAATGTGAAAAGTCTTAGTTTTAGCTCTTATATAAGTAATCTCTGACTCCTTCTATCTTACCTTTTTATCTATTCATCTGTCCATTCATCAATGCATACATAAGTCCAGATATATCTGTGCTTTTGCATAACTCATGTCGGTGAAATTTCTCTAAATTTAATAAAAAATATTCCTTCTGGAATTTTATTATTTCTTGGCCATATAATTTTCTGTTGGCATACACATGAATATAACTTACTTTATATATATGCATAGAGAAGTCAACCACAACCAGAATTAAAAAGTGAAACTTTGAGGCTCAATACTTCCTAAAAAAATTGTAAAACTTATGTGTCAGACACTGTACTGAGCATAAGATGTTTTTAGAATATACCGTATATATACAGTTTCACAAAAATATCTCTCTGCTTAATCCTCTCTACATTAAAAAAAATTAAGCATCTCTTTCTTACCTTTTCAAATATGATCTGTTCAAAGTGTTGTGACAAAAAATAGTGTGCCTTTTTTCTACTAAGCATATAGTGATTTAATGCAACAATTTTCAAATTGTATTCTGTGGAATGATTATCATCCACGACAAAAAAAAATTCAGTCAAATACAACCAATTTCCTTCCTGTAGGACAGGGGTGTCAAACCCACAATGTCACGTGACTTGTCGCAACGTATCGCAACTTTTTTTCCATTGCAATGGGGTGGGCGTGGTTTCAGCATGGCGCAGAGTTACAACGGCACTGAAAAAGTGACTTGTGACCATTTTTCACACTTAAACACTGGTGGCAGCTTTCCCACGGTCATGTGATCATCTTTTGCAAATCTCAAAGTTAATGGAGAAGCCAGATTCACTTAACAATTGTAGAACTAACTTAACAAATGCAGTGGTTCAGTTAACAACTGTGACAAGAAAGTCATAAAATGGGGTAAAATCACTTAGCAACTGCCTTGTTTAGCAACAGAAATTTTGCGCTCAATTGGGGCTGTAAGTTGAGGGCTACCTATATTCCAGAAAAAGTAATTTAATGAAGTATTCATGAAGTCAGTAAATGTCTACATAAAATAAACTATTTTGAAAAACTACAATTTTGCTTATATGTTATCTTACACAGTGCAGTTGGGAACAGTATCATCAGTATATTCTTGATACGAGGGCAATTCGGAAATAAACCTCCATTTGGTTATCAATGACAGACACTCGCAGATACAGAACTCTTATTATACACATTAGAAAACTACAACATTACATTACTTTTTGACATAATTGCCATTCAATCTGAGGCACTTGTCATAACATCTTACAAGGTTTGAAATTTCTTGGTAGTAGTCGCTCAGCTCCAAATCTGGGCTATTGAGGGGGTGATCAAAAACATCCCAACGGGGACTTCCGGTGGCAGGCGCCTTCGCTGGACGCAGCTGTTTGCTGCTCCCGCCTGTTTCTGCGTAAAAGCCGTTTTGACAGCCTGCATCAGCTGTCAAACGGCTTGATACCTTTCCCCTGGGCATAGGGGGAAAGGTGAGCTGCCCGAGGTAGGAGTTGAGTTCCCGAGTCGTCCCTTGTGGACGATGTAGGTGA
>NW_015386370.1:1331923-1367756 GCF_001527695.2 Protobothrops mucrosquamatus | reverse complement strand
TTTTTCCGCATCTAAAAAGATAAAAGCAGCAGGAGTTTGATTATTCTTATCCAAATATTCAATTAAATTAATAATTTGTCTTACATTATATTTCATATATCTTCCAGTTATAAATCCTGATTGATCACTATGAATCAATTGATTCAACACTTGCATTAATCTATTTGCCATTACTTTTGAAAAAAATCTTATAATCTGTGTTCAATAAAGATATAGGTCT
Source organism: Protobothrops mucrosquamatus (assembly GCF_001527695.2). Classification (NCBI taxonomy): domain Eukaryota; kingdom Metazoa; phylum Chordata; class Lepidosauria; order Squamata; family Viperidae; genus Protobothrops; species Protobothrops mucrosquamatus. Next base: position 1,367,536 of record NW_015386370.1, on the reverse strand, counting down.
ATAATTCTTAGGTTGAGTCAAATCCTGACCCTCCTTAGGTATTAAAGATATAAAAGCAGTTCTCCAGGAAGGAGGTACCGCTTCACCCAACAAAATACTATTAAACAATTCCCTTAATGGTTCTATCATTTCTTCCGATAACATCTTATAGTAAATTGCTGTAAATCCATCTGTACCTGGTGCCTTACCAGGTTTTCATTGCTTAATTTCCCCCTTTATCTCCTCCAACGTAATTGGGCAGTTCATTTTTTCCCTTTGATTATCTGACAATCTAGGAAAGTGTGTCTCCTGTAAGTAATTATCTATTTGTTCATCTTGTATTTTTTCAGAAGCATATAACTTAGAATAAAAATCCAAAAAACTCTTTTTAATCAAGTTTTGTTGAAATGTCATTTTACCATTATAATCTATTTTCTCTATAATTCTTAATTTCTGCTTCTTTCGTAATTGATAGGCCAACCACCTTCCTGGTTTATTTGCATTAGAAAATGTGTTATATTTCATATACCTTAAACTAGTTGCCGTCTGATCTGCTATTAACATGTTAAATTGTTCCCTAAGCACAGTAATGGATACTTTTAAATTATTATCCAGTGGATTCAAAATAAAGGCCTGTTCTTTCAATTTAATCTCTTCTCCAACTCTTTACGTTTTTGCACTTGTTTACGCCTATGAACGTTATTCATATAAATCAAATTTCCTCTCATATATGCTTTGCTAGCATCCCAGACCATTGAAATTGAAGGACCTTTGTGCATATTCAACAAAAAAAAATTCTTTCAATTGATCTCTACATTTCTGTAAATTTACATCATATCTAAATCAATTTTCATTCAATCTCCAAGTCCTTCTGCTCCCTTCTTCAGCACGTAACTCCATCCATACCGGACTATGATCTGACAATGTCCTGGGGAAAATCTTAATATTCTTCACCCTAGAACAAAAATCATTAGTAATTTAAAAAAAGTCAATTCTAGAATAAGATTGGTGCCTGTCCGAAAAAAAAGTAAAATCCCTTTCTTCCATATTTCTCTCACGCCATACGTCTTTTAATTCCAGTTCATCCTTCAAGTCAAAAAAAGTTTTAGGCAATGTTGAGTTAAGCGTTTTGGAAGAACCTTTCTAGTCTTTTCTTGAATCTAAAACACCATTCCAATCCCCCATCATAATAACTGATTTATAATCCAGTTGGTTTATTTTCTGATATAACAATTTATAAAACTGTTTCTGCTGTTGATTTGGGGCGTATAATCCAATAATAAGACATTTCTTCCCATTCAATAATATTTCAACAAGAACATACCGTATCTTCCTTCTGAATCAGCATCAATCAATTTGGGTTGAAAGTCTTTCCTGATATAAACAACTACTCCACCTCTTTTCTGCGGCGCAGGTGCCATAAAATGTATACCCAGCCGTGAGTTAGACAAATATTTTTGATCTTTAGCTGTAATATGAGTTTCTTGTAAACAAACAACATCATTTTTATGTTGTTTCAAATAATNGTCCTTTAATGCATCTTGAATATCTTTCAGTGTAAGTGCTGGGATTGGGGGGGAGGGCGGAGGAGTCTTAGATTTTGGCTGCTGTGGTGTTTGAACAGCTGGAGAGGAGATTGTACTTTTCTGAGGAACAAAAGTTCCCACACGCTTAGAAGCCATTTTACTTCTCTCCTTCTTCTCTTATACTTTCACTTATAAACATCAAATCTTGTAAAGGTCATATAAAAGTCTTATAAAGTCTTGTAATCACCTCAAGCAGTGGTAGAAACAGAAAGCTTATCCAACCAGCTCAAAGTAACTAAATCTGTTACAATAATAATCCAAGAGAAAGTTTCCAGAAAGTGAAAGTCTCATATATTTTCAATTGAAAAGACAGAAACGCCCATCCGCAGCCATATTCTTCTTCTTCCAGTTAACATAAAAAACGAAGAAGATACTTTAATTCTAGAGTTAAGGTTTCAGTCCAAACAATTTTAAGTCCTCTTGGTAGGCTCTGTCTGCCTGTAAAATTCAACTCACGCTTTCCTGGAACGGCAGAGGCTGAATCCGTGTCTAGCTTCGTTTCAACGAAGGCAGCCTGAAGCACGGAGAAATCCCCGACTCCGGGGAAACTCACCTTAGCCCTCACAGCTGTCAAAATGCGAGGGCTAGGGAGCTCTACCCCTATCGGGGAAGCTCACCCCCTCCCCTTTGCCCGGGGAAGGGGATTCCGAGCCGCGGAACAGCTGTTCCTGCGGCTCTTACGTGTCTTCAGGGCGGACAGCTCACAGAGGAGCTGCCATCGGCGCCGCGATTCAAACCGGAGCTTCCGGCACCCAAGAATTTTTGAAGCAGTTCCGTTGGGATGTTTTTGATCCCCCCGCAATAGCCCAGATTAGGCACCAACCCTAATTACTACTAAGGAATTTCAAACCTTGTAAGATGTTATGACAAATGCCTCAATTTGAATGGCGATTATGTCGAAAAGTAATGTTGTAGTTTTCTAATGTGTATAATAAAAGTTCTGTATCTGCGAGTGTCTGTCATTGATAACCAAACGGGTTTATTTCGAATTGCCCTCATATTAGACTGATTGTCAGGTCTGCCATATTTGACTTGGCGCCTTGCTAGCTCCTTCCATCAAAGGCCAGGGGAGAGGAGACGTGGAGGAACAAATGGACAATAAACATGTATAGGGACGCAATGGGAAACAGGAAGGGGAGATGACAGATTGACAAAGACCAGAGATGCAAGGAACCAGTTTGTGCCAGCACTCAAGGCCATGCACCCTGAGGATGGAATGTGGATTACCCCAAACATCAGAACGTTTCTCAAAACACCTATGCAGCTCTTCATTGGCTGAAGACGAACTGGTCTTGGGGGGGGAGGGCTAGGGTGAGGGGAACAATTTGTAATTTTTCAGGCGGGAAACTCATTTCTAGCCTGACTTTACTGTAGCTAGCAGGCTTTATTCATCCAAATGAAGTCGAGGGTCTTTCTTTCCTAAGGGATCTGACTGGGGCAGGTCTGACACTGACATTGCTGAAATTTGAATATCTATAAATTTATTGTATCATAGTGATTGGCATTTGATATAATTTATCTGAAAGCTGTAGCATTATGTTTTGACAATGAAAAATGATGATCTACTCTGTATTCTTAAATTATGAAAGTCAAGCATAATTTGAGATGCAGAGCTTAGATCCACATCATCTTTTGATTGATTTGATTATTGCAGAATCTATGTTGCATTTCCAGAGAAGTAACAAGATAGGAATGAATTATGTTAATATGGTGAACTTTGCAAATAACAATAAGCATTACTGAACAGGTCATCAGATCTATAGGAGTTGATTCATTTTAGAAACAAAGACGGTTCAGATGCATTATTTGCAATGCAGTACAACTAACAAATGTTCTTGACAAACTGTTCGTACAATTTTGTATGCCATATTCAGACGTACATTTAGTTCTAATCTGAACTGCATTCTTTCTTTTATTCTGTCACATGAACATTTATATATTGAATATTTTAAAGAAATTTGCTTTTCCCTGATGATTTACTTAAAATAGTAGGGAATGATCTAGGATAAACTGATACAAAAATATAGAAATGAAAAAGTAGTACCTGTCTTAAAATAAAGCCATTATTTTTTTCGTAATAGATGGAATCTGCTCGCAAAGCGTGGGAGAATTCACCAAATGTGGGAGAAAAGAGTTCACCTGTTACATCAACAGCATCTCCTGTTACTGGTGGTAATAGTAGTGGCAGTGGAGGTGGGAACAGCAGCAGTAGCAGTGGACCAACCAGTGGTACATACAGCTCTTTTTCAAGTGCATCCATGCCTCCTATTCCTGTAGCTTCTGTTACACCTACAACTTCATTATCAGGTATTAATCTTTAGAAAAAATAACTGAGAAATATGACTGAGTAGCTTGCTATCTTTTTTTTAAATAAAGCTCCCTTTGTTTCTTTACTCTGTTTTATTATTTGATTCAATCCTGTCTAATTTTATATCCTTTTACTTTGTTTATCTAAATTATTAAACTAAAAACTTTGAATCATTCTTCTTTTACCAAGGTTCTGGTGCATTTTTATATTGTCAGTGAAAAATCTATTAACTATAATTAATTTTCAGAAGCTATCTAAAAGTTTTATACAATCAACTGTTGGAAAGAAAATTCTACTTAAATTAGACAAGAATAAAATAGCATTTAAAATCCAATATATTCTGAACAGAGGTTTTGATGTTGAACTGTATAATTTTAATTAGGTGTGTATCCAAACAAAAATGCTTTGCAACCACATTGTTACATATTATGTATTTTGAGTCCTTTAAATTTTAAGACCCCTTCTACAATAACCATCTCTAAACAATTTTAATCTATATTTTTAAACACAGAATATAGATTTTTTCAGTTTATAGTTCAGTTCTCTTCATCACTTAATAAACTGCCAAATAGTTTTTAAATCATTCTTCTCAAATAATTATTACTTGATGTTTCTGAAAGAAAAAAACTGCTCCCAGTCTAGTCTAACATCAGATGCTTATAGCCGTTGCCAGTGGCTCTATTAAAGATCTATAAAGTTTCTGCCTGGAATGAATAGATGATGCAGACCATCGGGATAGTTCTTAACCAAATTACAATAGTATATCAGGGGGGTTTTTTGGTAGTAGAAATATATGGATGTGATAAAACACAATACAAGAGTACAGGAAGACTTACAATTGTGTCAAAATATTAATATTTTCTAAATGCTACATTCTGATTATAATAATGAATTATAGTAATTGCTCTGCTGTTATTTCCACATGGTGCCAGGTATGTATCTTTTGAATGTGTGGTCCTAATGAACATAAACTCGGGAACAAATGGTAAATCTCTTAGATTGTTCAGGTAAACAATCAGTTCTGATCCAATATAATATTGGAGACCTCGGACATAATCTGAGTCTACTGTGAAAACATTTCTACTAATACAAGCTATTGGCAGAGGTACAGACCTTTATCTAAAACAGGTGACCTGTTGCCTTTCTGTAACATTACCATTTGTCATATTTATGGGAATTCATCTTACTTGGAGAGTCTTCACTAATTATAATCCTTTCCTTGTCCCATCTTGGTTGTTAAAATTTGTAAGAGTTATGAGCCAATTTTTTTTAGCCATTTCTATAAAAAAACATTCTGATTTGCTGCTTTTTTATGGAGGAATGAGTAATTCAGACATATAAAGTAATGCACAAATTTATCTGGTTTATTCAGGCATATAAAGTAATGCACAAATTTATTTATTTTGGATAATCTTAAAACTTTAATTCTAAATTCATTTCATAGGGTATTGTATATTGCTAGTACATTGCCTGTTTCTAGGAAAATAATCTAAAATGTCTTAAAAAGTTGAGATCAGTTGCTGTCATTTGAAATAAACAACCTTGATTTAGCAAACGTTACACCAAGTAAAACATATTGTTCTTCAAGGAAATTATCATTGTTGAAGAATAGCTGCTATGTACAGTATGTCTCTATCAGATATATTTTATGCATATCATTAAGGTTTCACCATGCTATTTTATGTAGACAGCAGTATCCTTGTATAGTAATGTTTTGAAATTGAGAGAATATTTAATATGATATTGCTTAATGCAATTTGCATTAAGGTTCATCAAACTAGGTGCAACAAGCTATGGCAGATCAAACTTATGTTTATTATGCTTATTATTTTGTCAGTAACTCTTGAATCTTGCTTTGCTGATTTCTGATCTTAGGAGCTGGAACATACACTACTTCGTCACTGAGTACAAAAACCACTACAACCTCCGACCCACCCAACATCTGTAAAGTGAAGCCACAGCAATTACAAACAAGCAATTTAGCATCTGCTGGTCATTTTTCCCAGTTAAGCTGTATGCCATCTCTGATTGCCCAGCAACAGCAAAGTCCACAGGTCTATGTGTCTCAGTCAACAGCAGGTAATGTGATAAAGTTATTGTGTGATATTTAGAAACATTTTTCTCTAAAATTAGAAGTCATTGAATTTAAGTTCAGCTCTTCTGGTGGCTTATTTTCTGCTAGGCATCCTTATAAACTGTTGTTTTCTTCCAGTCATATAAACTTAATTTAGTATTCAAGAGAATATTGGAATTCCTCTGAAAATTGGATATTTGTTTATTTTTTCTTCTTCATATTTTAATTTTTATATTTTCTTGTGTTCCTGTAGCTCAGATTCCTGCTTTCTATATGGATACAACTCATTTATTCAATACCCAACATGCCCGTTTGGCTCCTCCTTCACTTGCCCAACAGCAAGGATTTCAACCAGGACTTTCCCAGGTACATTTGGTGGGATTGGGAAACAAGCAGTTTACAGTTATATGCAGGTTAAATTAAATCAATCTAGCTTGATATTTATCCAGCCTTGCTTTTTGTCATCACTCTCACAATAAAAAGTTAAGCTAGCATTCATGCTAGTTGGTTTTAATTACTCTAGTAAGGAAATTATATCATTCTGGGTAAAAATGAATAAGTCAAAGTATGGGGTGATGATATTCACCAACAAAAAATATTCTCTCAGATACTGTTGGGAAAAGAGCAGGAATTATTTTAGAAGCAGCTTGAGAATTGTGTTTACTGCTAACTAGCATGGAGATGGAGGAAAATTTGCATCTGATTTAAGAATTACGAGGAGGACTGGTTATTGGTATTTAAATAAATAAAACTGCCTGATAAACCTAATAGCTGCATATAGTAAAATCTTGATTTTATCAACCAGTGATACAAACACAATAAGAACTTGGATGTTGCACATGCCAAAGTAAGCCTTCGCTATACTGAAATATTTTATGTTATATCCAAAGATAACAGGTATCTCAACATGCAAGATTATTTTTGTGAATTGAACACTGGGATGTTTGAAACAGTTCAGAATTCTTTTAAACCAAATCTAGCGGTAGTATTCTCAGTCCTGAAATAAGATATCTGTACAATTATTAGTTGAAATGCCACAAGTTAATATTACTGGGGCATATTAAAATGTCCAGTTCACTGTTCAGTGTTTCATATATCATTTTCTTGTAAACTACTCAGATTATGTTTAAGACGGAAAGCAATATATAAATGTTATAGATAATTAAATTTACAGTTAAGGCAGGGGTGTTCAAACTTGGCCCCTGGCTGAGGAATTCTGGGAGTTGAAGTCCACAAGTTATAAAAGGGCCAAGTTTGAACACCCCTGAGTTAAGGGATGTGAAACCATAAAACTAGAGTAGACCTCTCTGCTGAGGTACTGGAGAAATACCACAAGAATGAGTACTAGCTGGATAGATTCAGCTCAGGAGAGTTTCCTACGTCGGTGGGTTTCATAGATATTTAAATTATTTCTCTTCCTTCCAGCCTACTTCAGTTCAGCAGATACCAATTCCAATATATGCCCCTCTTCAAGGACAGCATCAAGCTCAATTGAGTTTAGGAGCAGCACCTGCTGTCTCCCAGGCCCAGGAGTTGTTTAATTCTTCTCTGCAGCCCTATAGGTAAGTCTTTGAAATATAAAAAAAAAATAGAATCAGGAAACAGAAAATGCTGGTTTCTGTCTTTCTCTCCTAAATAGCACTTAGACTTATATACCATTTCATAGTGCTTTCCAGCCCTCTCTAAGTGGTTTACAAAGTCAACATATTGCTCCCAACAATTTACCAACCTTGGAAGGATGGAAAGCTGAGTCAACCTTGAGCCAGTGAGAATCTAACTCCTGGCAGTCAGCAGAATCAGCCTGCAATACTGCATTCTAACCACTGCGCCACCACAGCTGTAAATTTTTGAATTATTAGTTTATTCATACCATTAATAAAAGATAATTTTGCACTATATTTTTTAAATTGCATTAAGTTAGCAAAATCAATTAAGTAAGTTTAATTGAGGTAGTGGTGGTTGATGTTGCTACAAATCAGTGTTCAGATTTCCTTACAGTGAAAGAAGATTTGGAACTTTTAAGAATGTTAGTACATACATTTTATGAAATATCTTCTTCAGAATGTTACTCACTATTTGTAATTGCACTGCTTTTATAATGCTGAAAGAAGCATTGAAGCATTGTAAGTTGTGAGGAGGAGGAGGAAACTTATGAATTACATGCTGCATTTTTGTAACCTCTTCAAACAAGTGGTGAGGTTTGGCTTAAAATAGTTCTTAATCAGGCGTGTGGTTTAAACAAATAATTACAGTTGCTAATTAATTGTCTACAAATACTTGAAATTTTACAAATAAGATGAAAAAAATTAAAATAAAAAAATACTTATATAGTTTTATCTGGCTCTGCCTCTTCAGTAATGTCACAACCCTTCAAACACTCTAATTAGAAAGTGAAAATATCCTTAATGATTACATTGGCTAAAACAATTATTTGTTTTACAAATTCTACATTTAAATGTAAGCTCTGCTCAAATGCATATTGATTTCATAGTAATGCAAGATAAATTGATGCTATAAAAAGGTACTGCTGCTCAGGCTATCTCTGATTTCTTGCTTTTTCTAAATTCCTCCTCCTCTGTGATGACAAACTTTGTACCATACCCAATTCCTAACTGAGGATAGAGAAAAGCAATCTCACCACCACATACCAAGCCTTATATTTCTTCCCACAAAGTACAACACACAACTGTTTTGCAGGAGAGTAAGTACAGTAGTTTAGAAAAATGAATACTGGCAAATCATATACTGTATAAAAAAATAGTTGTCGCTCAAAAAATTTCCTCTGTATGCACCACATACTCTGTGCTCTGTTGGTGCATATCTGATGGTAAATGTTTTGATAGTTTACTTTTTTGTTACCAGTTTCCCTTCCATTTAGAGATCAAGTTTATACTGTATTTTAAGCAGTATGGAACTATACAGTAGTTTAACCTGAAGACACTCCTTTTTAATTTCTTTCCTCTTAAACCTCACCAGATGGGCAGAGCATCAAAGAAATCAAGATTCCAGATTCAGCCATAAATTATATTAAAAGAAACCAGAATTTATAAGCCTAACTTTCAGTCATGCTTTACAGTGGAATTCTTTACCTTGTATATGTTTAGATAGTGAAACAAACTACAATTGTGTTGATTAAATACAGGCATAGTACTGTATGCAAACTATCCATTGTATTTGCTTGAATATTTGCCCAGTTTTTTCAGTGCAGCTTTAAACTTTTCTTCTGTGGCAGCTTTCTAATAAATTAACAATATTTAAATGATTAATTTAGTCTATTTTTTAAAATAGATCTCAGCAGGCATTTATGCAAAGTGGCTTGTCTCAACCATCTCCAGTGGTACTTTCGAGCACAGCTTTACACAACTTCCCAGCAGTGCAACATCAAGAACTGGCCAAAGCACAGTCAAGTCTTGCGTTTCAACAAACATCCAACACTCAGCCTATTCCTATCTTGTACGAGCACCAGTTAGGTCAAGCTTCAGGATTAGGAGGTTCCCAACTAATTGATACACATCTGCTCCAGGTAAGAAAAAAATGGTTCCTAATATGGCTTCTGAAGCTTTGGAATTATTGCCTTTTTGATGTAACAAAAGGAAACTGCGATATATAAACAAAGTTTATATGTTAAGTTTATGTTTAGTGTCCACGGTACAGAGATAAGGTTTAGTTTTTAGAATTTAGTAATCCTGCAGTACTGTGACTTACATTGTGAACAGAGGCCCATTAATACTTAAAGAGATGGTTACTGATTGGTTTGATTGGTTGGTTTGAAGTGAGGCATCATCATGTACTGAACATATCCAGTGACACATTTCCATCCTGGATTAGGCTGAAAATGCCATGAAAATTGTGGGCTGAGGGCCTGGATGTGACAAAAAAGACTGAAGTTAAGTTTGAATTGTTAGCAGATGAAAGCTCTATCAACCATATAACACCTAAGTTGCAAACATTGCATTGGCTATCAATTGATTTCTAAAATGCCTGTTTTAACAAAGCTAGGTATTTTCAGGGCCTTCTTCTCCTATCCTATACACTTGCCTATACATGCTTTATATTCCCCAGATGTAGGAGGTGAAAGGATTGGGGTCCCAGAAACAGATCTACACAGGAAGCGTAACTATTTCTGGCATGAGATGGTTTCCACACCCATAGCTACCCATCCATGGTCAAATCCTAAACCTGTTCATCCGTCCCAGAACCAAACATAATCTAGGCAGAGAGATACAACCTTGACCACATTTCCTACTTGGGTTGGAATTGAGATGCTCACCTGAGTATTGTTAGTGTATTTCCCTAGTGTCTTTATGGAGATATTTAAAAATGGACAAAAACTTCTAAACTGGTATCAACCTTCAACAAAGATTGTAGTGCTTGATGTCTCCCTTCAGCACTATCTGAAATTTCTCAGTTAGGAAGGGGGAGACCCACTGCAGATAGTGCCCTCCCACTCTCAGTCTCATAAACAGTCCAGAAGGGATTAAAGGTATGAAAATATTGTAAACTGCCCAGAATCACATATGTGTGAGTGGGCAGCTATATAAATTTGTTTAATAAATAAATAAAAGCTCTGAGAAAAGATTCATACTTTCCCTTTCTGTAGTTCGTTTCCCATCATCCATAAATCAATCAGCATGGACTCAGTTCCATACCTGGCTTGAGCTCAGACTGAAAAGGTCCATATAATCCATTTCTTCCAGCTGTAAAAACCAGTCTGATATTTTGTGATTACATTGTAAATCACTGTGGCTTGTTTTATACCTCCAGCAAATGAATTGAAAGAAAGTCCTCCATGTTAAGCTGATATGCCAGTGGTGTCAGCAATGATTCATGAACTACATGATTAGATTATAGTCCTTGTGGACAGTAGTTGAAACTAGTCTGGAAGCTATAGCTATCATGGAATGCAAAAGCTAGGCTTTTGACTGGAATATGACTCTGTGTTCACTTTATACCTGTGCTGAAAGATTTGCATTGACTTCTGGTCTATTACCAGCCAGGTTCAGGATGTTGCTTTTACAAAATCCTATACAACCTGAGAACAGCTTGTCTAAAATAGTGTCTTTAGTTACATCCACTTTCTGTAAACACATAATATATTTAGCATTGATCTTGTTGTCTTTGCATTTGCTGCCTGGCAGATATAAAGAAATTGGCCTTCTCTAAAATAATAGTATTTATTTGGAATAACCGTCTCTTTATGGTGTGCCAGATTCAATACTGATGTATTTTGCTACAGTTTTTCTTTTTGCACATACTCTATATCTCATATTAAGTTAATATGCCCTTTAAATATATGTGATCTACTTTTACCTATGCTTTTTCCACCCATAGTCTTTTGTTTGTGGTAGTCAACAGCAACCGATAAGCAAAATATTATAGATTTTAGCAAAATATTTTTCTAAAATCTATGGTTGCAAATAAATGCTTTAGTGCTAGTAGTGAGATTTTAATGAGAAGGTCAGAATCAGGCATCTGGCATTCTCATGTAACTTAAGGACTTGCTCGTTATTTTGATTACCCTGCCTGTGATCTGTTAGAGAGGTCTACAGATTTTTGGATTGGAATTTGTTGGGATCATTGTAATTATACTTAGAATGAGCTGACAGCCTCTCTCTCTCTCTCTCTACCAATAGCAATCCCACTGTTAAGGGAACTTTCAAAGCAATTCTTCACTGTAATCCTATCAGTTTAGAAATAATTCTAGCTAGCTTGGTTGATATGCAGTTTTGAGATTTCAACCACATCTTACAGTGCTTAGCTTTATAGCAAAACATTAAAACAATATATCAGGATATCTTAGGCTTAGTTATAAGGCACGTTTTAGGAGCACATATATGAAAATTGATATGTTTAATGCTTTTTTCTGATTCAGCTGCCAGCTTATATATAAAAGGGATATTTGCTTTATAATAACTACTTTTCCAAAGAGTAAAACTACAGTAAACAGAATTATTACAAATATGTATGTATGTATGTATGTATGTATGTATGTATGTATGTATGTATGTATTCTGCTCTTTCAAGTTAAAATAACTTTACTTGGTCACTCAAAAAATGTTGATCTCTTTCTTCTCAGGCGAGAGCTACTCTTACCCAGGCCTCAAATTTGTATTCTGGACAGGTTCAACAACCAGGGCAGACAAGCTTCTATAATACTGCTCAGTCTCCCAGTACCCTCCAGCAGGTAAACTATGGCATGGTAAATTGCTTTCAATTTTTTAACTATCCATATGTGTGTGCTGTGTGTAATACTGTAGTTCAGTGACAAGAGAATATTCCGTTTTGTGCAAAGTAGATAGCAGAAATTCTGCTCTATATAGCAGAAATCTAAAACAATTCTTTAACATGGAAAATTACAGGTAATTCCCAAGTTACAAGCGTTCACTTAACACTTGTTTGAAGTTACGCAATCAGCACCCCCTAGTGTTTACGAGCATGTCCCAAAATTACAAATATTGCAGCACCATGGCAGTCATTTGCCCTTACGAACAACCACAGAGGCTCTGCAACATTCACTCTATTCCCCCCACTGCTCCCCACAACTGCTTCCCCCTCCCTTCCTGCCACACCGGACTCACCTTGCAAAACCTGTCTCTCTGCTGCGGTTTCTTAACCTTTGAGGAAGAGGAGAGTCGGCTTGGAAATGCTTTTCGCACCGACAATGGAAGCTCTGAGCAGGGAGGCATCACGGGACGAGTCCCCTTGCACCTGCGTCCAAGCTGCTGGCGGCGGCAACAGCCATCTGAGCGGCCACGATCTCCCCCAGCCAGCCAGCCAGCCACCCACTCCACCCAACCTACTCCTTGCCTAACCAGCCAGTGGCACAAATCCTGATTGCTCTTCTCCTTGTCATCCTCCCCACTCAAGCAGCAGTAGCTTGAGTTTCTCCACTCCGTCCAAAAAGAAGAAAGCGGAGGTGCAGAGCAGGATTGCTCTCAATAAGGCCAGCACACGGAAACGAGCACCGCACCCGCGTCTTCTTGACAGCAAGAGGCCGAGGCCCTTTGTCCCATGCCTTTGGCCGCACAGGACAGATAGCCGCCAGCCAATCAGGTGGCAGGGAGAAGCCATGGTGCTGCAGGGGGGCAGCGTGCGATAGGCAATTGCAGGGGCTGTGTTGTGGGGCAGCAGGCGAACAGCAGGGCCAGCATGCCTTCTCTGATTGTGGGGGTGGGGGGGTGGGCAGGCAAATGGCAGAGCAGGTGCAGCTTCCCCGATTGCAGGGGGCGGGTGGGTGTGCAGGCGAACGTTTCTGGAGATCCGGGCTGGGGAAGCCGCAAACCCCAAATCCTCTTCTGTCTATCTTGATTGTGCTGCCAAATTTCAGTCACCAGATTGCAATAAATGAACCCAGGCCAGGTGACTGCCCCCTCCCCTCCCAAGGATCACCTTGCTAAACAATTTCTAGCCTTGTGTCTCATTCCTTTGCTCTGTCTTCTTTCTCTCTCCCCCCCCCCGCAATTGGAGAAGCCAAGCCTGCCCTGCCGTTCACCTGCGCACACACACCCGCTCCCCCCACACACAATTGGAGAAGCCATGCTGACCCTGCCTTTCACCTGCGCACCCACCTGCCCCCACGCAATCAGAGAAGCCCTGCCGTTTGCCTGCTACCCCACAACACAGCCCCTATGATCGCCCATCGCATACTGCCCCTCTGCATCACCATGGCTTCTCCCTGCCACCCGATTGGCTGACGGCTATCTGTTCCATGCAGCCAAAGGCCCGGGACAAAGGGGGCCTCGGTGAAAGGGCCAGGCCAAAGGACACGGGGCGGAGGGCAAGGAGCCCACTGGCCAGGGAAAATGGGTAGGAGAGGGCCAGCCGAGGAGGAACGCTGAAGGTAAATCAGTGGAGGTGTAAGGTGAAAGGTGAAGGAGGCATGGCCAAGGGTGGGAGCCTTATGGTCCTAGACCCTTTCAGCCTCTTGAGATAATTGTGCTCAGAGTCTCAGATGAAAAGATTTCTATTAGTCCTTGGAGTTTTATTATCACTGCTGTAGCATTTGGTTGTTTCATGGAAGATGGACACGGGTACCACTGTATCTTCTGCTAAAAGCAGCTCTCATGAGCTAGACATTTGTTACCAACAGAAAGTAGTTACTTGTAAGGTTCTGCCTCAGCGATCTCCCTAGGAAAGCATGACTCTTGAAACATTGTTATTTCAAAAGCATCTTTTACTGAGAGAAAGTGATTGCAGAGAGGTCGGGCGCAATCTGAAGTTCTTGCACGCTAACATTAGGTTAATTTCCCATTGTCCAACCCCACCCCATGGCCCCAGTTCATCTGGCATGAAGTTGTGAGAATTCCAAGCCAAAAAGGTGATAACAAGTTGGTCTCTGGCGCCTTGACCTTGGTTACAGGCAGGAGCTGGCTGGAAAGGAGTCAAGTCAGATGGCCCTGAGGGCTCATTCCCCCCTCTCCAATTCCCATGCAGATACATCAAAGCGAAAGCAGAAACAAGATAGAAACATCTTCAATCCCCAAGCAGCACTTCCCCCTCCCCTCAGAATGGCAGTGTTCCGGTAGGGACCTGACAGTTACTGAGAATGTATTAGTAATGCTAGCACAATACAAGTGAAATGATGCAGAAGAAAAGTGCTTTGCTGCTCTTGTGTTGCTATAGTGCTTTCCAATTTCCAAACTGTTCAGATTTAAAATGATTTAGAGCAGAGGTCCCCAACCTTTTGGGCACCAGGGACCGGTTTTTCTGCAGACCGGAGGGGGCGTGATTTTGTGTGTTGCCTGCATCCTGCGGATGGGGCTTTGCTCATTTGTGCAAACCGGTTGCTGGCATGCTGTGGCCCGGTACTGGTCCACGGACCAGGGGTTGGGAACCCCTGATTTAGAGACCATATTCAGTTTGATAATATTTAAGATAATTCGGAGAAAAACTTTTTTTGATATGTTTGAATGATTAAAATCCAAATAATGAATGAGAACCAGTTTGATTAAGCTTCTGGTCTAGAAAAGGGAAAACCTAGTCCTCCCTTAGGCATGACAGCAACTGTTTTAGGGTAGTCACTCTCAACCTTAGAAATAACGTATTGAGAAACCATTTCTAAAAATATTACTGAGAAAACTACGTGGACTTGCCTTATGTAGTCTCCAGGAGCCAAGATGGATCTGAAGGCAAATAACAAGAACAATATGAATAGATTGTGGCAAGTATTAAAACCTGGCAATACAAAGGAATGTTCTTCAGTACTTTAAAGGAGGTATTAGCCCAGCCATCCACTGAATCCAGTTGTTTCTCCAATAGTTGGCCAGTTGCCAATTAATTACTTTCTTTTGAGGCAGAATTGTGGAGCATATAATTGCTACTTCATCTAGAGAGATATTTATGAAAGAGAATAGGAATCCTGAAAATTCTCCTGGTCATCTCCTGGTATCAAACAATCATAGTGTCTGCCTGGAGCAATAGTCAGAAATTAGTATTTGCTCCTTAATAATTCCAATCATACTAGAATGGGTTAGATGGAAATACTGTTGGTATATGGTAAGGCATGGGACTCAATTTTTTCTCCTATGCTATTTAACACAAACAAGAATTGAGAGTAACATGACACATATTTTTTCCATTTTCATTTAATTCAAACAAAATAATGGAAATGCTGAACCAGTTTCTAATACAAGCCTGAAGTAAAGAAGCTTCCTCTTGGAAAGGGTCTACCTCCCCATCAGAATTAAGTTTACAGTATGAAATTAAGCCCAATCTAGTTTCTAGCATATACAGTTTCAGTGACATGTCATTAACTCAGGCTGGTATGCCAATAGCAAGTCCTCCTCAACAGAAAAAGCACTTATTATGGAGTCAGAGGCTCTTTAATGCAATAAACATAGCATCCTTTTTATATTAAATATGGAGCAACCTTGTAAATTTCCATTAGTTCAAAATATTGCAACTAGAATATAACCTGGAATTGATGTAAATGATGCACTGACTTCTGAGCACATTTCCCAATGCTGGCTCAAGATCAAGGATTGAAGAATCCTTTCTCTCACCTGAGCATGCAGGCACAATTCTTTTTCAGATGCCTTTCACTGGATGCCTTTGACTTGGAGTGATCGATGGCCATTGATGTAGTATCATCCAATTGCTCTATTTATTTAATGTCTTAGCTTTGTGTATGTGTAATTTTTGTTAATGATCACTTTTTCATTTTTTTAATATTTTAATAGATTAGAATAGATTCTAATTGGTTATTTATTACTAGCCTTTTAAAAATATATATAAATAAATACAATTGAGGGATCCTTCATGATCTTTTGAGTTTGGTTGTTTTCTTGCAGACATTTCATTACCCAAACTAGGTAATATTTTCAGTGCTAGTTTCTAGTTTGGGTAATGAAACATTTGCAAGAAAACAACCAAGCTCAGAAAGCACCAAGGAACTCTCATTTCAGCCCTCAGCTACAAATATTCTCCTTTATCAGTAGTAAATAAGATTGCCCTGATTTTGCAAGTTCAGAATTTCCAAAGCACATTTGCAACTAATAAACTGACATCCTATTTCCAAAATATGTATGTTTACAGGAATCACAAACATAGAAGGGATTAAGTATAATATGGGGGAGTAATGGAACAATTTCATTTGTAATTAGCATGATCCACCTTGTCTGAAAAATTGTTAATGTCTATTTAATTTCAAAGTTTTCTCTGCAACCTTAAAGAATAGAAATACAAATATTTTTTCTTCTGTGATTCATAAAAAATAGTTGCAGGATATATTAACAGTATTATGTACATATGGATATTTTCTTGTCATGTTCAAAAATGACAGTTTTGTTTTAATGCAGTTAATAAGCTTTCTGCTTGTCTAACATATTGTCATTTTATTCCAGGTGACAGTACCTATACCAGGATCACAACTTTCTTTGCCCAACTTTGGATCAGCAGGCCAGCCTTTAATTGCTCTTCCACAATCCCTTCAACCTCCGTTACAGCACACTCCACCACAACCTCAGGCTCAAAGCCTGAGTCGGCCAACACAAGTAGGTCAGCCTTTCAGAGGACTAATTCCAGCTGGAACTCAGCACAGCATTATAACTGGGAAGGTAAAGATGTTCATGTTAATCTTGCCATATGATAGCACAGAGGTTCCCAAACTTTTATTGGTTCACAGCACTCTAGCAGTTCCCAAACTCTGCATTAGGGTGCTGCAACAAACTCACAGTTCCATTATATAGTAAAATATCCCTGCAGCTTGCTACAATATCCAGGAAACTGCAGCACATAGTATGGGAACTACACTGATAGTAGATAATGAACACTAACAATGATTGAATTGATTTAGAATTAATAAGCAGATAATGTATCATATTTTAATTCCCAATGTTCTGTCCCAGCCTATAGCTGTCTTTGTTAAATGCACAAGGACAAATCCCCTTTTGAGAAATAGGCTGGAGACTCAAAAGAAAACCCCTTTTAATATTGGTAACAAACCTGCCAAATGGTCCAAAAACAAAAGCAACAAAACACAATCCAAATGGAGGAAATTGTCCACACGAAACACAATGCAAAACAAGGAATTAGTCACCGGCAATACCAACAGAACATGATCCCATGAAGTACTTTGCCTTCAGCAACCAGCACCGCCCACACCTTCCCTTTTTATTAAGCAGCCCCAAGGCATGGCTTCTCAATGCCTTCTCCTTCCTTGGCAACTCCACCCCCTCCTCCATCTGCCTCGTTGCAGCAGTGGCGCAGCAGAAGTGGGCTGGCAGCCTTGTGGGTGCCTGCAGGATGGGGCTGTTGGTGCCGCCACCGCGAGGCCAGGCGGGTGTCACAAAAAATATATAACATCCCCCCAAAATAAGACCTAATTCCTCTTGGAGGTAAAAATAATATAAGACGAGGGAAACACAACAGTTGGAGAACTACTCAATTTTTTTATTTAATTAAAACACTTAGAGCCTGGTACAGATGCATTTTTCTTCAAACAATCATATAGTTTGTAGTGTACATAGATTTGCAAAACAATGAGATAAAAGAATATTCCTGAACTTTGTTTTATGATTTATCTCATGGTTACTGTGAAATTGTGTGAATGCATCAGTGCAGTGCATGTTATCTCAGCTTGCAAAGCTTGGATTCATTGAATGAGTTTACCAAAAATGTAAAAAAAAAAATCTTGATTTTTTTTTTATTTTATTTTTTAAAAATCAATTATTATCCACCCTGAATTATGGCACGTAGCCCCTGGTGTGTCTAATGAATTCCATAGTAGCCTATTACAGACACTACATAGCCAAAATTGAGCTATTCTAAGTTGATAGATTATAGTGAAGAGAATGAAACATTCTAAATTCTTTTCAAGAATAAGAGTTAAAACAGTTCACTTTTGAGTGGGTTATGTCAGGAATGTATAAGTCCTGATATTCTTTGTATGGTTTAATAGGGTGAATACAAGGAAATTTACTATATGCAAAAGATGATTTATAATTATTTCTTTTTGTCTTAATGTTATTCCCAGAAAAGGAACTTTGCATGTATATTTACTCTTTTTTTTCTTGTTTCCAGCCCATGTATTTGAAGATATAGATGGAAATGTGCATTTGATTCTTACTTTTTTAGGAAAGCGCAGGGGTGGGAATAACCAACGTTGAAACAGTCACTGGGAATTAAAGTATAATACATTAACTGCTTATTAAGTCTAAACTAAT
This sequence comes from Protobothrops mucrosquamatus, assembly GCF_001527695.2. Taxonomy (NCBI): domain Eukaryota; kingdom Metazoa; phylum Chordata; class Lepidosauria; order Squamata; family Viperidae; genus Protobothrops; species Protobothrops mucrosquamatus. The sequence goes on along the minus strand of NW_015386370.1, from coordinate 1,348,927 downwards.
TCGATCATTGTTATTATTCATTATCTATCATTGTTGTATTCCAAGTTGGCTTGCACACATAGTAAAATTTGCTGTTGCTTATTTTCTCTCAAACTGCATTCCTGCAAAATCATTTTTGAATGGATAACTTAAGAGTGATCTCTTGTTTGGTTTACCCCGCTTTTTCATTTGAGCTGTGTGCATCTGGGATAACAACCTGATGTATCTAAATAAAATGATCTACTACTTTGTTAAGAAATGCTTAAGTAAGGACGTACATCAATTTTTATTGCCATTTTAGTGAAGGACTTAATAAACTTCCTCTAGTTAAATGAGCATGACCTGATAAACCTATCAGTATTTTATTTTGTACTGTAAATAACCTTCCTGTTTTTCTTCAGATGTCGGAAATGGATTTGAAGGCTTTTGGAAGTGGCATTGATAAGCCAGGCACACCTCCAGTTTCTGGACGAAGCACCACCCCAACTGCTAGCCCCTTCCGGTAAACAAGTGTTTTCAAACAAGTCAACTGTATAGATTGTGATTGAGAGAAAAGAGGGGAAATTTAGTACTGAATTAAACTTTAATATAGCAGTGCCATTTTGATAACAGAAATGGAAATACAAGAATTCTGAGTGAATAAGGGTGATAATTCAGAGAAATATTTGACTTTATTTGTTGATAAGATTATGGTTAATGCAAATTACTTTTAACATAACTTTCCCCATGTCCTCCAGGGATAAAAGGAACTCCCAGAAATCCTAACTAGCATAGGGCCGAAAAAGAATTTCAGAAGCAGAAGGCAAAAACTTCTTTAATCATATTCAAAGCACAGAACTGGACAGGAAAGCAAGTGGACTGATAGAGGAATAAAAATAACATATAGAGTGCAAAGAAATTGAATTAGTTTTTTTTAACCTACTGTCTTTATTATTAAAATGGTAAGTGAGCTCTTTGAGCTTAGATTAACTCTTTCAGGGAGGCAAATTGAGATAATAAAGGTATTTTAGGGCATCTTGAGAGATTATGTAACCACACATCATAGGGTTCTGAGGGCATCAACCCAGGAGTACTTAAGGAACTCAAATGAGAGAATGCTGAACTTGTAGCAAAACTATGTAATTTGTCCTTCATATTGACTTCAGTACTCAAAACTAGAAGATAGTCAATACGATGTCATTTTTTAAAGAGTCACAGGAAAGTATAGGCCAGTCATCCTAACATCTGTTGTGTGCAGATAGATATAAGTGGTAATGAAAAAAAAAGGACATAAAGGAATAAGCCCTTTTTCAGCAAATTTTGCCTCATCAACTTTCTGGGCATTTTAGGAATGTAAATAGGCACATCGATCAAAACTATCCTGTCAGGTTTGTATATTTGATCATTTTAAAAAAATAACATTTTTCTTCAAAAGCTGTTGAATATACTTAGTAGGCATGGGAGAAGATGATCTGTTATTTTGTGGGTTGCAAACTGATTTCAAAAAAGTAAATACAGGTACTCCTCGACTTATAACAGTTCATTTAGTGACTGTTACAACTTACAACAGCACTGAAAAAAGTGACTTATGACTCTTTTTCACACAACAATTGCAGCATCCCCACGGTTAAGTGATTTGCATTTGGATGCTTGAAAAGTGACTCACTTTTATGACAGTTGCAATGTCCTGATATCATGGGATCCCCTTTTGCGAACTTCTGACAAGCAAAGTCAATGAGGAAACCAGATTCACTTACTAACCATGTTACTAATTTAACAACTGCAGTGATTCACTTAACAAGCGTGGCAAGAAAAGTTTTAAAATGGGGCAAAACTCACTTAACAAATGTCACATTTAGCAACATAAATTTTGGGCTCAATTGTGGTCATACGTTGAGGACAACCTGTAGTTGGAATAAGTGAGCAATGCTCTTCTTAGTGGAGAGAAATGAGTGGAATCTCTCAAGGATCTGCATTGGTACTTGTGCTTTTTACATTGTTCAGAAATTTTCTTGACTTAATGTGGTAGAAAACAAAAGTGAGAGTGAAGAGGTCCAAAACAATCTCTTTGGTCAGCCAAATGGCAAGCTCAGTTCCACCTGCATTGGTGGAATCTGACACTAATGGGAAAACTCAGTGAAGATGTTAACTCAAGTGTACAGTAGTTGCAAAAATGACACCTAGAGATTATTAGGAGGGGTATTGAAAATAAAGCTGTCAACATTCTAATGCCATTACACAAAGGTGTGGTAAATTTCAGTTAAATACTGAATGAATTTCTGATTGCCACATTTGAAGAAAAATACAGTAGAACTGAAAAGGGCAACCAAAATTATTGGGGCCCTGTATTATGAGAAAAGAACAGGACTTTTGAGATTCCAACTTAAAAAAAGGCATCTGGATGTAGAACATGAATATGATCAAGGTGTATAAAATTACATGGTGTTAGGATCACAAGTCATTCAATAAAATGGAAGGTTGCAGTGTCCCAGGGTCATGTGATCACCTTTTGCAACCTTCTAATAAACAAAGTCAGTGGGAAAGTCATACTCACTTAACAACCGTGTTACTAACTTAATAACTCCAGTGATTCACTTAACAACCGTGACAAGAAAGATCATAAATGGGGCAAAATTTATTTAACAGATATTTGGCTTAGCAACAGAAATTCTGAGCTCAGTTGTGGTCGTAGGTTAAAGACTACCTGTAGTCATTATAAGAGATTTTGGTTGAATTTCAAATATTACATAGATGAAACAATTATTGAGCATCTCTTATTTAGGGCTTTTTATTGTCTATGCTTAAGGAACGATACGGACAATTTTGTTAGCCCTTGTGTTATGCTAAGCTCTAAGGATTTTTTTAAAAAAATATGTTTTATTGATTTTTAACATACACCTTAATATTTGGTAAACATCGTGTTATCTGGGTTAGTATTTAAAAAACAATCAGTAACAATTTCTGTAATTCTATAGTCCATATAATAACTTGATTTCCTCTTCTTCCAATAATATTCTCTTTAGCCAATCTTAAATTAATATAGTTCTTATTTAAATAAATGATAATTAATATAAACATTTTTCTCGTGTTTCTGCAAATATAAAGCTTCTTTTCATTGATCATCTTTTTTTTTCTTATTGAAAGTTTTTATTACAATAGTAAAAACAAATGCAAACTAAACACAAAGAAAGAAAAATAGGGAGAAAAAAGAAAAAATATAAATCATCACAATAAGTACAAACAAATTCATTGATCATCTTGATTGCCTCATCATACATCCTGTTTACATTCTTATTTAAATTTGTTTTCCCCACAGTATTCAAAACATTCTTACTGGTTAAGATTTTCTCAAAATTAGTTACACTTAAGTATTTAAATCTTTTTTCTCATACAAGCCATCACATATTTACATGTCTCGTATCTTAAAGGAAAATAAGAGCAAAAAGAAAAAAAAGACAAAACAAAGAAAACATTTTTATATTTCTCATGCCCAAAAAAAAAACAACCCCAAACACGAAAGAAGGCATACTACAGTATATTACTTTGGGGGCTCGTCCCTCTTAAACTAATCTTCATTTATATTCAAAATCTTTATTAAGTCCCACTTCAACTAATCACCCAAGAAAGCAGAACTCTTGAAACAGGCATTGTCTCAAAAGGAAACTTTTATTAGGGACTAGTGATAGCAGGGAATTCAAGGAGAGATCTGAAGAAAAGCCCATATGAATGATATAATTAAGCAAGCAATATGACCCCTCGCACCAAAGTCATAATGTCCATTTGAAATCCAGCCAATCCACAGGTGGCCTGGTGTGCAGTTAACTGGCACAGTAGACCACATCTCAAGGTCTTCTCCAGCTTTCGTTTCCTTGTAACTATCTCACAGATAAAGAGACACATTCCATTCTCAAAAAAAGGAGGCCAGACAAAGAAAGGAGAAAGTGAAAGTTAACACTATGAATCCCCCATGCACCCCCTCCCCCAACAAGAATGGCAGGCCCCAAAAGGATAGAAGAAAGGAGATAGCACAGTGATGGCAAACCTTTTAGAGACTGAGTGCCCAAACTGCAACCCAAAACCCACTTATGCATCGTCGAGTTCCAGGTGGGTGTGGCCCATTGGCTGGGTGGGCATGGCCAATTGGGTGGGTGTGGCCAATTGGATGGGCGTGGCTGCAGTGATAACGGCAGACTGGGTGGGACTAAAAAGTTTAATCAATCAATTCCAACTTTGCAAGATCTTTTTTTTTCCCACGAGAAGTTGAAATTGACTTATTGAACCTTTTTTTTTTTTTGGCACACAGCGGCAGAGGCCTCAAGCGAAAAGGTTTTATAAAACCCAGCTGAAGGCCTAGGACTGGGGCGACGGCGCACGTGCCCACAGAAAAGGCTCTGAGTGCCGCCTCTGGCACCCGTGCCATAGGTTCGCCACCACTGAGATAGCAGATGAGGAGTTTTGGGTCTGACAATCTTTCTATTTCTTTAACCATATTCAAACAAATGTTTAATTTTTAAATACTCCGTCTGGTAATTCCCATCATCTAATTTCTTGATTCTCACTTTAGCCCTTTTTTTTTGCCCAACATCTTTTCTGTTCAATATGCTTTGCTGAGTCAAAGAGTCTTCCAATAATCTTATAAATGTTGTTGCAGGCACAAAAGGCAAAACAGGTAAGAAGTTTTTATAGGAAGATTTCGCCCCTTCATATTCATTGAAAATCTTTTCCTTTTAGTCTTTTTTTATTTTATTTATTATTTTTTCTCCCAAAATCTCGTAATTCTCCTGGCAAAATCCATTTTACCAAATCTTTGTTCTTGTCCTCAAACTTATTTTGTAATCTTAAAATGTAGTTTGTCTTTTCCATGTCCAGAATTCCCTGTCATTTTTTTCCATCTGGGTTAAGTCATATTTTCTAGTATTGTTAAATTCCATCTTGAAATCTCTCTCCTCTGTCTCGTAATCAGTTGTCTGTTTGCTCACTCTCTATTTTTATTTTCTGAGAATTTTTATGTTGTAAAGTTAAATTGGAGATATGTTCATTTATGTTTTCAAGGTTATGTTTAATTTCCTCGTGGTTTGAGATTATTGTTGTTTGGATTCTATTCCCCCTGAAAGGTTTAATTCGCCACTTCCGTCTGCAGGAGGGTGGGGCAGAAGTCCCCCTCCTTCTCACTTTCAGAAGCTTTTGCTTCTTGGGGGTTTTTTCCCCAGGAAATCAGTTTCCAAATAGAAGAGAAAAAATCGCTGTTCTTAACTAGTTCCAAACACATTGTTTACAGTCAGCTTAAAGGAATATTTTTGGATTTCGGTTGCTTGTATCTTGGGCTAGACTCGGAAGTTGAGCTAGCCTCTTCTCCTGCCAGTTTCTGGAGGGCTTTTCCCAAACTGATCGGATCGACCACTGTCTCTCTGCAATCAGCGGGACTTCTGTGTTGCCTCTACGGGGCAACTTCTGGCCCATTTAGGGTCCCCCGGCAGATAGAAATCAGCTGTAGGGAGTGGAGCCCCGGGATCCTTCGGCTGCTGTGCTACTGCACAAAACTGGAAGTCCCTCTAAGTTTTACAGAAGCCTATCAACAAGTAAAAATGGAAAAGCCACTCTTTGAAAACTAAAAAAGACAAGTGTCTTGCCAACATTTTTGGAATATATTGCTTCCTTGAAAGACAGACAAAGGAAGTGCAAGAAGTAGGAAACTGGCTTCCCAAGATCTTCTTACATCCCTATGACAGAAGTCCCCAATCTTCTGGGCACCAGGGACTGGTTAGGTGGAGGGCGGTTTTTCCACGGACCGGAGGGGGTGTGGTTTTATATGCTGCCTGCATCCTGTGGATGGGGCTTTCCTTGTTGTGCGAACCAGTTGCTGGCATGCCGCGGCCCGGTACTGATCCACGGACCGGGGGTTGGGGACCCCTGCCCTATGAGGAGGAGAAGATTGATCTTGTAGAATAATTCTTCTTTCAACTATTGACCATCATGCCATATTGCAAACTACTTTTTGATATAAATTTTAAATTACGAAAACAGCTGTCTGGTAGGGCTATCAGGAAAATTTTTGTTGGATTTACAGTGCATTAGATTCTGGCCATTGTTACCTGAAGAATTGTATTTTAAAAGGATGCTGAGTTAAATAATGAAAGCGTTTGGATAGGATCAGGGTGATATACAGTGCAGAGATTACTAGATTTTATATATTGGTTAGAATAAAACCCATTGTCAAATATATGTACTGGCTGGATTAAGAGTTCTTAATATTTTAAAATAACAGTATTTAGGGCTAGTCATTAATGTTCTAAGCAGTTGTGGAATTTTATGAAGTTAAGTTAGCAGTATCATACAGAAAGTTGTTTTCTAGAAGAGATCACACTGCCAAGAGAAAATTAGAAATGTATAGTAATACACTCTCAAGGCCTTTTGTTGTATTGAGAATTTTTCAAAGATATGGGTTGATTTCAGGGTACATTCCCTTAAGTCTAGATTGTCTTCCTTTAGTCAATAACTTAATTGTTCAAAAGACCAATTGTACCATTTAGAAATACAATGAACATCAAGTACTCTGCTTCTATTGAGCATCAGTAGACTAACATAAAGAAACAAAACTTTCATTAGTTGGAAGATATACAAGAATTCAGAATTCATTGTAATCCAAAAGAATTACCAACGCTTTATTATTCTCATTATGTGGCTAAAAGCATTAAATGCGATTTTATATGAATCTCATGGTGATGCAGACTATACTGTTAATGCACATTTTGTTCCATAATCTGAAACTATCATTTACTTAATGCATATTTTTCCTCTGGATAAGGTAGAAATATGAACATTACAAGAATTGGTGTCATTTATAATGTATTAACTAACAATGTATTTTCTCTTCAAGGGCTGTCTCTACAAGTCCAAATAGTCAGACCAATAAAATGAACACCATTATTTACCAGAAGCAATTTCAATCAGCAGCTGTGAGAATGACTCAACCATTTCGTCCTCAATTTGCACCACAGGTGGGCAGCAGCTGGTTTTCTGCAGTGGAATGGGATATTCAGCAGCTTGATTTTGTTTTGAATTAAGACTTCCTGGATCCTGAAATAAGTCAGATACTTTATTCAGTATGCTTTCCATAATTACAATTAATATGAGTGTTTTAGTATCTGGAGGAAAGTATTTTGTTTCAGCTGTATCTATGCTCAGTGAAGTTGAGAAATTGGACAGCAAATGGATGACCACAGACTTCCCCACATGGCTCTCATTATAATCCAAGGTTAATCGTTTGAAGAGAGAAAGACAAAGTAGCCTGCCAGAGAAGGGCTTCATGTCTCCAGCAACTGTTTACTATGTAATATACTTAGAATGTCTCCTGTGCAGAAAGAATGGGAATTATCAGAGGGCAAAGGTCTCTTTGCATAACTTCCACCATTTCACTCAGATTGTACAGAAACTCATAGTGATTGTTTTGCCCTTAGTCACTTACATGAAATGCAGCTGTAAAGTAGATTTCTAAAATAGCTATAGTTGGTAGGGAAAAAACCCACACCAATCCCTCTTTAAAAGAATGCAAATGCTGTAAAGCTTCTAATAGGGAGAGATGAGGTGTATACTTTTGACTTGAGACTGCCTTGGATATTGCATATAAAATTTGCAGCTGCTGGATATTGCCTAGAGGCATAAATCTACGTTCTAACAGTTCCTGCATCTTTGATATATTTGAGGAGGCCCTTCTGTTTTCCCCTCTTGGTCCTTGATGTGCTACTACAGTTTTTAAGCACAGTATCCTTAAGATTTTCCCACGTTGAATTTTCCAAACACAGCCAATCTCAACAGAAAAAGTGAACCCACTACTTGGCACTGTTAAATAACAGAGGCATGCTCCCTGCAGAAAAGCCACCATATGATCAGGTTGGCAGTTTGCTAACAGCTAAATGTCTCTCTTTTTTGTTGTTGTTTTTTTCCCCCACTTAGATCCTCTCTCAGCCTAACCTGGTCCCTCCATTGGTAAGAGCCCCACATACTAACACCTTCCCAGCACCCGTTCAGAGGCCGCCAGTGGCACTGGCTAGTCAGATGCCACCTCAGATGACCACAGGTCTTTTGAGCCACCCTCGATTGCCACATGTGGCGAGGGTTCCTTGTGGATCATTCTCTGGAGTCAGAGGCAATCAGGCCCAGGCTGCGATGAAGGCTGAACAAGACGTAAAGGTTAGTATTTTTGGATGGCCATGCTGTGTTAACCACAGTAACAGTCTTAACAACTTACAAGGCGAGATACTATTCTTTGTTTAAGATGCAGATCTCCCTCTCTGAAGTGGCCAAATAGAAACAGCAGAACCCATCACTAAGCTTCCAGCAATAGCTTTAGTTCACCTACTTATTTGTAATGCAGTCTAAGACCTGGTCAATTGTATTCATTCTCTGTGTTTTTCTCTTTTTTCAAGTCTAAAACCAAGCAAACCCACCCATAGCTGCATTTCACTCCATAAAATTGGTAGAAAAGCACTTGGAGACTCTTTTCAATGAAACCTTTTTCCCTAATTTGAGCTGTCTTGTAAAGTCCATGTGGGGATGTCATAAAAGCAGAAAGAATCTAAAAACAATGAACCTATGTGGTTGCAAGTGATGGTATCACTTGTTAATCTTTTCCATTATTTTCATTCATGAAAGAAAGTGTTAATCTGAAAAAAGTGAAACCACTTTGATTTATCCACACATTGATAAAATCTTCATGTTACTCTGTTTTGTTCAAGCCCCAGCTGGTGGGTATATAAATTAATCTTAAGTAACTTTTAATTAACATATATGTGCTATTCTGTTTTCAAAACACATTGGTTCCCAGGGAAAAGCATAGAATTGCGTATTAAGTTAGTAAAAAGAACAAATGAATATTAGATTAATAAAACTAGAATAAATACAGTTATTTAGAACCAGTATCATAAATGTGCTAGTTGGCTAAACAAGAAAAAGGATATACATTTTGTACCAGGCAAGTTTCTCAAGGGCCCATTTTGGGAGGGGTTTCAGGTATAAAAAGTTAGAGGCATATTATGGCCTATTGTGCCTCTTAACACTACACACACAAGCTGTAAGCTAATTTTCTTTACCCCACCTATTCTGAGACCACAAAAGAGCCCTTAAGTATATTTTCTGCACGTTTTGTGTTAGATAATTTCAGACAAACAAAACTTCAAATACTTATTTCAGAGCGTGGCTTATAAATAGATGTCTCTTTGAGTAGTCTTGCTGTCCTTATCTTGATGAGTTTACAGTATCCAAGGAGGGAAACATTTGAAGGAAGTATCAACTTGACTGTCTGTGATAAATATCTAGTCACTGTGCAATAAAATTGCTATTTTCAAACTGTATGAAAACTGCTTAATATTATATATCTTGTCTGGTAATTTAAATTGCTATTTGTGATAACAGTATTCAAAATCATGACTGAACCTCTTAATTCTTATAGTGCTTATAGTAGAATTTAGATATAAGGGAAATATCAATAAGAGTTGAAGTCCATAGAATGAAAGGCAACTATCATAAGCATATAAAAGAAATTCCCAAGATTGGTCCATTATTATAGCAGGGTGATACTAGATTCCGTTTTTGAAAAGTATTACTGGGATTTTTTAAAAAAAAACTTAATGAGCAGAATACGTACCTATGGTTGTTTTGGACTACTTTGTTTAATGTCACAATCCTTTTTTATTAAGGCCAAGCAGAGAGCAGAAGTCATTCAGTCAACGCAGAGATTTTTCTCTGAGCAGCAGCAGAGCAAGCCACCTGGAGGCAAAATACAGAAAGTGGGTGACAATGGGAATAAAGCTCCAGAGGCAGTAACAGATTCCACCTCTGGAATCTGTCAAGACAAAGTAGAAGAGAAACAGAATGCTACAACAGCACCCAAGCCTATTAGAACTGGTCCAATCAAACCTCAAGCCATCAAGACAGAAGAAACAAAATCATAAATGATGTGTCTACATACCAATATGAAGAGCGAAATGACAGCTGAACAAAGGGCAAGGCATACCTGTTCAAAGCTATGAGTAGCAAAAACAGAGACAGATGTGATCAGCTATGAGTGCTAATGATCTGGAATCGTGGGACTTTTCTATGGGACATTTTGTATGCCATTGCATGAATGAATGTGATCAATCAGAATTGAAGCACCTGTCTGCTTTTTCAATGGTGCAAAACTAAATAATGCTCCTGAGGCATTTTATTAGCCAAAGGTAAACATTCTCCTTTTTGCTGCTGATTTATTTAGAGAAGATGGGCAGATCGGAGAAGACCACGCTGGATGGAACACTGGGTTTGATTTTGTGCTTTTCATGTCCAAATGAGATGTTCTTTCAGAATGGAGCAGGAGAATTTATGACCATGAATAAAGTCATAAAGAGCAGCTTAATCACCCCCACTTTCTCCCTACTTCCCATTACACACCATTTCATTTTGTAAATGTTTGATGTCAGATTTCCAAGAAAGGCAGGAGGTGGCTGCTACTATAGTTTGATTATGGTGCTGAATTTAACTGAAAAAAATGTTAATTGCTTCTCCATGTTAATATAATATCAGAAGGGCAGATTTGGGAGGCTCCCTTTTATATTGCCAGTTACATTGAGCTAGAACTAGACAGTGCTTGAGAAGAAAGCATTTGGCCTTAAAATGCTTCAATTCATGTGAGCATAAAGCAACAAGCATTTGATTTTGGGCCACAAAAACCAGATATTTATATCAGAACTGCACCACTCTTTCTTTCTGCTCATTGTGCTGGAAAATAGAATTAAGTCTAATAATGCCTTCTTAATTGTATCCTTTAGTAGTATAGCTGTAGGAAAAGTACTGTACGATAACTTCTGTGAATGTAAAATATCTCATTCCTGCTTACAATATGTAGTTGTGACTGTGCTATAGCAGAGCTGTATAATGAAGTTATTCAGACTTTTCAAGACAATTGGAGGGCCCCCACATGGCACATCATACCGAACTATTTTCCCTGACAATTTTTCCAACACCTTTCTGGAACAAAGAACGAATTAAAAAAAAAAGTGTAATGTGTATAATTTTGTTCAGATGATGGCAAAATCTGGAAAAGTCTGTTGCTGCTATTGATGCCTAGTGAAATGCTGTTGGTTATCTTTTTTATATAAATATTATAATTTGCATTTTTTTTTGGAAATTTAACTGTGATGTCAGCCTTGGAGAAAGATATCCACTTGTGCTGTGAGTTGGCATTGTACAGAAATTAACAGCCATATTGGTCTAGAAAAGTTTAAACTTTTTTTTCATTTGTACAGGGGTAACGCACTGTATTAAATATGTAAGGTCTTATTTACATGGGTTTGATTACAGAAACTAATAAAATATTCTCTACATAAAATATTGGGTCATGTTTTGTACTTAAATTGGTCCCTAGGAGTTATAGACTTAATCCTTGTTTTGGGAGACCATCTATTTTATCAGTTCTGTTCTTACAAGCCTAATTCCAAAGAGGAGAAACTCACAGAACTCTTTTGTGTGATAAGTGAGAAAATTATGCTGCATTCCAAAGGGAACTTAAAAGTGGGCACATGAGCATACTGTAAGAGCACTTTTGTACAGAAAACATCCCATTTAATCCTTATCCTTAAATAGAAGGATTTCTGCACGGCATGCACCCAACCATTCTTGTGTAGGATAGCTTCATAGGGAGGCAATCTTTTTTTTACTTCATTTGACATAGCTGAATTGAATTAAGCAATTACTTATTTTAAAAATCTATATTCTAACTTTCAACCAGTTCCCAGGACTGAGTACCAATAATAACTAAAATTGGGGGGAAATTAAAACACGATAAATCAGCATAGTAGCAGTCAAAAAAAAATCAAAGCGCAAAAGCACTTACTGGACAATATAGGTCAAAAAGTGTTTCATTTGGTAGTAAAATGTAACCCACTTAAGCAGCAGTTGCACAATCAGGATTCCAGTCGGTGCTACCACCAAGGCCTTCCTCATAAAGGCTCTATTTGAAAAGAGCACTTCTTGAATACTTTAAATTCATTGGAGGCATATATGTAAACATTTTTTTTAGGTATTCCGGTCCTTAGTTATAGGGCATATGAAGAAGTACTACTTTGGAGCTCATGACCAAACTTGTACTAATAATGCACAGAGAAAAAGTAAAAATAGCATCCAGAACCAACACATGAGTTCACAGTTGGAGGTTGACCTTGATGCACTTGGATATGGATAGATAGCACTTCTGAGCATGTATTGAAAATTCCTGGCACTAACAGACTTAATTGATCTCTTTTTTCCTTCCATTCTTTCGTGTCTGATTTTCAAAGACTGCCTAGACTAGCCCCTACAGTTTTCTTGGCAATGTTTTTTTAAAAAATGGTTTGCTTTGTTCTTTCTAGGGCCAAGAGAATGTGACTGGTCCAAGATCACCCAGCTGGCTTTGTGCCTAAGGCAGGACTAGAATTCACATGCTCCTGGTTTCTAGCCACTACACCAGGGGTAGGCATGCTGGCTCAGGAATTCTGGGAGTTGAAGTCCACGAGTCATAAAAGAACCAAGGTTGCCTACCCCTGCACTACACCAAACTGGCTCAGTTGATCTTTGGCCATTATCAAATATTCCCTTCTACAGTCATGAGAGCCCACTGTCATTCCAGTCTCTGTGATAATCTAGTTCCTTGGTTGTGGATAAGGTTGTTTGGAAAAGAAAGTGGATCATTATATTCACATGCTTTGTTGAATTAAACATTTGTACTTCTACAGCAGTTTCTATTTCCCTGTGAAACGCTTGGGAACATAACCAATGGTGTAACTAAGTCTGAAATTTAGGTGTGAGAGTCTACTACTAAAACACTGCATCTGACTTCTGTATGTAAGCAAATTAATGAACGGGCAACTTGACATATCTCAAAATACACACAACTCATTGCAGCATAAACATTCCTAGCAAATAACAGGTGCAATTCTAGAAAACCATTGCAAAAAAAGGAGTTGTCTTGAAGGCCCATAGGTAACCTACATGTGAAAACCAACAAGAACTTGTAGATGAGCCTGCCAGAAAGGTGGTCACTGCAGTTTCGTATTTTCAGCTGAGGAATTGTGAGGAGCAGTATAGATCTGTCATGAGAGCTGTTTAAATTTCATTTGACAAGCTGGGCGTGCTATTAAATTATACAGAATTGCAAATTGCATTGAGACCCTTCTGAGCACTAATATTCTTTTAGTCAAAGGACAAATTTTAATCAGAAAGCCTTTCAAAGTATTCATGCATGATGCTTATTTGATAAAAAACTTGGAAACTAAAAAGAACAAAGCAGAATATAGCACCTCAGTTTGCTGAAAGTTAAACATGATTTAATTAGTTGTAAGGACTTGGACAAATGTATTTGCAGTTATTCAAGAGTACAGATAGTCCTTATTTAGAAGTTGCTAAATAAGGACTATCTGTACTCTTGAATAACTGCAAATACATTTGTCCAAGTCCTTACAACTAATTAAACTTCCCACTTTAGTAACCAACTTCCCACTTTAGTAACCAAAGTTACAATGCAATTTATCAATGAAGAAAAATTAACTTTGTGACCAATCCTCGTATTCACAAACTTCAGAGATCTGCAAAGCAAAACAGCAGATCATGAGCACAGTCATGGCTACACTTAGTGACCAAATTATGGGCCCCAATTGTAGTCACCAAATTAGAATTGCCTGGACCATAGAATTACAGGATCCAGGAATAAAGCTGATAAATACCATAAGGGACAACTTTTACACCCACCCCACACACCAACCTTAATTCAAGAAGCAGCATTGTATGAACTTCTCATGTTCAAATCCATCTCTGCCATGATACTTAAGCACTCAGATCAACCAGTCCAAAGCAGCAGGATGTAGAAAGTCAAGCTCCCATAGTAAGGGACGAAGCATGAAATGAAATTAAGCAAGTGATTGGATGCATTTCAGACTTTTTAGTCCAAGATAAAATATCAGTGTTCTTTGCACATGGTCTATTAGTCAGAGAAGGTCAGATAACTCTCTGCCAGAGAAGGTGTGGGAGTTCGATCAATTTGGGCTAGTTGTTCCACATAAGGTGGCAAACCCCATTCCATGGGGTACAGAGCAACAAGCACGGGTGGTATGTTCTTAGAGAATCGGTGACCACTTTCATTTTGCAAGTAACTGGAGAAAATGGGTGATGAATAAATAGCATAATGTTTTGGTCCAGAAGGAACACAATGTCTACGTTGCCCTGAAGAGTCTAAATCCTTTGTGTTGAGGGAGTAAACAATGCAGTTCTCAGGCCTCAATTGGTGCTCAGATAGGTCAATTGCCTCTTGCACAGGAACTTTGGAAAGCACAGCCCAGCTATCTAGCAAAGGCTGTATCCTACTCCCTTCTATTTGAGCTGAGAGCCACAACGGGTGAGAATGGACATACGTGTTTTGGTTTTCTTGGCAGCAGACTGGAGAGATTTTGTTAATGAGATGTGGGCATAAGTTCTCAACATTGGTGGGAAAGTTCTGGTTCTCTAAGAGACATCGCACACAACTCTGATTGCAAGGACAAGGCAGCCTTTGGTGAGATCTTACAGAGTGGACCACGTACTTGCAGGGCAATCCTCTAAGACCACAAGGAGATAAATTGTGGATCCCATAGGACAAATGGGAAGAGGTATCTAAAAAGGGAGGTGTTAAAGGTAGTGTGCAGTGACAGCTCAAATCCATTCTTCTGGGCTTCTGAGTAGAAAATCATCTGGCATTGATGCTTGGCCTGTGTGGCAGGGGAAGAAAATGAGATAATTCAGAAGGACCTTGGGTTTAGCTACTTTACTAAAGCAAAGAGTGTCCAGTGCTATGAAGTTCTATCCAGGTTGGCATGCCAAAATTTATTAGCGTTTATTAGTAACATATGTATAGCATGTGTTCTGCATTCTATACATTCATTTTCCATTTTACGGACTGAATGAAGGGAAAGATATGATCAAGCTATCTGTACTTGTGAACTAATGATGTCTAGTGGAAGATCCCATCTGCTACTATAGCACACTGCTTCTTGTAAATCTGCAAATGCATCAACTGCATTAAATGTAAAATTGTACCTGAATTTGCTTTCCACAGACAGTAGAAATATATTTTATTTGTACTGTGGATGTGTACCACCTGTACAATTTAGAAAATTACTGCTAAGTGCCTTGAAATATATATTTGAAAAAGGAACAGAGAAATAGAAAGAGTAGAACAATTAGAATAATAGCAAAAGAAGTTATTCTCAGGGCAACAACTTATTATAGAAGACAGGAGAACAACCACAGAAAATTTGAGTTGCCTCAGTGATAGTCCACATTGATTAAAGATACTCCGATGTCAATAAATGAGCAAAGAGCAATCATTCAAAACCTAATCTTGGATAAACATGTAAATCTGGTCTGATGTGACGGAGTTTATTAGAGAAGATGAGAAAAATATATTCTCTCTTTGCCAACCCATGTTCTTTGTGCAGCAGTGGGTAGAGGTCCAGTATGATTCAAGAACTCCAATTAAGGGTTGTATTTCACAGATTACTAGTTTGAAATGTTTGCTTATAAAAATGAGTGTTTGCGATAGAAATCTGGAAATCTCTGGGAAATTCTCCTGATTTCTGATTTTATACCTTTCCTGGAGTTACTTAGCATTTCGTTGCTCCCCAGCATAGAGAAATCTGTTCCAATGGATATTTGGCTCCACTCATCCTAGCAAATCATACAACTGAATGGCATTAAATAACCAGATGTAGAGGCCTTTCCTATATTTCTGTGATCAAGATCATACCAGTATCAGGAAAAATATGGTTTCATGGAAATTCAGAACTCTGAGAATATCAAGGACTGAGTAAAATAATTACCCTGCTGATCTTGGGGGTTTTATGTCACCCTGGAGATAATTCTGTCAAAGCTCAGACTGACCTTCAGAATGGAAAAATGTTCCCAGTGGTTGACACAACATCAGATCCCCCTCACCTTCTGATTACAACCCTAAGAAGCTGTTGATTTTGACAATGGTAGTGATGAAATTATTATGTTGATGGCTAGATCAAAGATGGCAGAAAGCTTGGAGAAAGTCCAACTGGATACAAGGCCCAACTGGATACGAGCATATTTGAAGGCTTGGCAACAAATAACTTATTTTTCTGAGTTATCCAGTAGAATTTTTTTCTGATTGTCATAAACCTATTACATTTTGATCTGCAAGGAGAAAAAAACAGAACTCTTATTAACCAATAATAATTAAATCATGTAAATGTGCCTTAACTTGGATGTCATGGTAGGAGCAGATTAAACTGGTGTAATAATGTTGGTTTTGTCCTATCATAAGTCAGAGATGTTTTCAGTTAATATAGGCTAATCCTGAATCAGGAAGGATTTCTTATTATGAAACCAGTTCTGGGAGTTTCACCATATATTTTTTTTAAACATTACATAATGCAGTACTTCGTTTTGGAAGTAAATGCAGTAATGTGGATGAAACTATGTCTCTTAATTGATATCATCTATTTAGAATTTTGAGACAGTGGACAATATTAGCAAGTGAAGGTAAGAAATAGAACAGATAGGAGCTTCCTGTGGCGAGGCGCCGCCGGAGGAGGCTTTTTCCTGAGCCTCCAGCCCGGGACTGCGTCAAAGCCGTCAAAACAGCGCGGATCAGCTGTTTTGCGGCTCGGAACTTTCTCCCCGGGCGAAGGGGAGAAAGTGAGTTTGGCTGGGATAGGGGTTGAGTTCCCTAATCCCCCCAGGAGCGATCCTGGGGGGGTGTAGGTGAGAATTCCCCCGGAGTCCTGACCTCTTCTCCGCAGCTCGGTGTGCTTTCGTTCCTCGGAGCGAAGCCAGACATCGCTGCCACTGCTGTTACAATGTAGCTGCTTGTGAGTAACTTTTGAAACAGACGGAATCTGACAGGGGATCTTTATTTTAGTTAAAAAGTGACTTTAACTCGAAGATTTATTGGGATTTTTTGCTTGCTATAAGTGAAAGTGACAAGAAAATGGCCGCGGAAGCATTCCTTTCTTCTTAACAAAAGGAAAACTTTCACTTTCT
>NW_015386370.1:1320526-1330370 GCF_001527695.2 Protobothrops mucrosquamatus | reverse complement strand
GTGTATGTTTGTGTTATAAATGCATCATATTACTTATTGTTCAATTATAAAAATTAATAAAATTTTCTTTAAAAAAAAAAAAGAGAAATAGAACAGATAGAATTTATCCATGAAAAAAGATAAAAAGACTGAACCAGATGAAGAAGTAGGAACAGCAGTATGCAGGAATGGTGTCAACCCCTTAAGGTAGGACTGGAAACAGAGTACATAAGCTTGATTGGAATTATACTTTATTGAGATAGATTATCTCAATAAACATGTTGCTGGCTGAGATATAAATTATGCTGGGTTCACGTGATATGCTAAGCCATAATATGATTTGTTTGATTCAGTCTTAGTATACCATCTCAGTCCAGAGAAGTGTGGTCTATTTAATAAATCAGATCTAAATTGTGGCTTAGTAAAATATATGGACATACAAAAAATAAAACAGTTCAATCACTTGAAGATTCTAGTTTGGATAATGACTTGAACCAATACAGGTAGTCCTTGACTTACAACCACAACTGAGCCCAAATCTCTATTGCTAAGCGACATTGTTTTTAAGTGAGTATTGCATCATTTTACAACGTTTCTTGTCACAGTTGTTAAGTGAATCACTGCAGTTGTTAAATTAGTAACACAGTTATTAAGAGACTCTGGCTTCCCCATTGATTTTGCTTGTCGGAAGGTCACAAAATGGGACCCTGGGACACTGCAACCATCATAAATATGATTCAGTCTGAATTTTGATCATGTGACTATGGGGATGCTGCAACAGCCCTAACTGTGAAAACTGGTCCCTTTTTTCAGTGCCATTGTAACTTTGAACTGTCACTAAATGAACTCTTGTAAGTCAAGGTCTGCCTGCAGTATTTTTCTTCAAAGCTAATTATATAGAGTCCTCCAATTCCCACCCCTATCCTATTCCAATTTTCCCCAAAGATTGCAAGTTAAGGAAACTAAAGGGAGAATCTTTATCTCCATTATATCTAGTGTTGTTGTATTTTTGGTGGATGGGTGGGGATACCTGAATGAGCTAGATAATTGCTAATAGAAGTGAAAAGCATATATAACTCTTTGCTGCCCATGTAGTGATTTAGCTGACCTTCTGAAGCCTGGATATGGCAGCTCTAGTAATGATAGATCCTCTTTTAATATAAATTTTCCAGCGTAAATATTAACCTTTGGATCATAGCAGCAGGACCGCAGGAAACAATATCATAACTAATGTAGAGCAAATACAGAAGGACCACCATTCCTTGCATTTCTTTAAAACAAGAAGCAAAGTCCATGTTACCCTTATATGTCAGAAGTAAACAAATACTTGAGAGAGAAAAAGTGTGAGCAGTGCCAAATTGTTAAAAGGTCCTGACAAGGTCTAGAACCCTCCAGTTATGCTTCTGTCTCTGAACCTGATTTACCTCTGGAGCTCAGCTTTCTCTCTATTAGACCTTTCCCACCTGGGTCATCTCAGACCCTAGATTGCCTCAATGTCATTTTTTAACCATTCCGTTCCTCCATTATACCAGGCTAATTGAAAATTAAGCAGGTTGGAGGACAATAAATAGGAAATATAGATTTTCATTGAAATACTTAGTACTTGACAGGATTACTAAAGCACCACCCTTCCTTAGATGAGGAGATCAGATGCAGCTGGAGCAAGTTCTTAGAATGATTCCCACATTTTCAACAGGAGGTATATTTCAGCAATTCCATAATAGTGTGTGTGTCCTATCTCCAAAATCTCTGATTATAGGAAACAAGATACTGGACCAAATAGATTTCTAGTGCTATCTGATTCTTATGGTACATCTTGTATACATATGACAGGGAAAAATATATACACAAGGAACCTGAAAATATAGATCAAAAAACACATGTGGAACATAAGTGAGACAGACTAAGCTAGTACTAAGAAAAATCTCAGTTAGCCTTTAAGCAAATTAAAAAAACACAGTATCAATTAGAATGTATTTCTCAGTAAAATTCTTACTATGGTTTAAACTGTCTCCAGGGATAATGAAGAAACATATTAAAAAAAAGAAATTCACTGCATAGTATCAAACCTCCAGCTAAGGTGGATGACCTTTCTGATCACTTATTTGCTTTCCAGATTGCTGCTTGGATTACTCTTCTTGGTGGCTTTATTCTTATGTACAACAGAGCAGCTTTTTCTGAGATAGGCAAGAATGGAAGATGACACCTTGATCTCTGTTGTCACATAGGCTAGTTGTTAAAACTCCACTCATGCTGCAGAGAAGCAGCATCTAGCCTGCTGCCATTATTTGTGTGAAATTTGTGTGAATTTGTCATCAGTGGTTTATTCTGATTGGCTGGCCAGGAGCCTTTGATGATGTCACACTCATGTACCAAATCACCACAATTTTTATAGAACAGGTGCTCTTCATAGATGAACTGCTTTTTATAAAGCAGTTGCTCTATAAAGAAGTACATAAGAGCCTCTTCTCAAGCCAAACCAGTTTTGCTGGAAAGATCAACTATGAAAGAATATGGAAGAATACTCCCTACAGATCAAGTGTAGAATACAGTTATTACTGGACTGAGGCAACAGGCTAAGAAAACCAGTGAAACACCTAGAATAAAAACTAAACTTGATTTCATCTATATTTAATTTTAATTCCAATAAGATCATAGTTACTTGTCTCAAGTCATACATTTAAGGATTTTCACAGGCTGTTATATCTATTACAGTATGTTACAGCTGCCAGAAAAGCCAATCACATGAAGAATTAGTACCACTTGGAATATTGCACCCAGTTTTGGTCACCACAATATAAAAATGATGTTGAGACTCTGAAAATAGTGCAGAGAAGAGCAATAAAGATGATTAGGGGACTGGAGGCTAAAACATATAAAGAATGGTTACAGGAACTGGGCATGGCTAGTCCAGTGAAAAGAAGGACTAGAGGCAACATGTTAGCAGTGTTCCAATATCTGAGGGGCTGCCACAAGGAAGAAGGGGGTCAACCTATTCTCCAAAGCACCAGAGGGCAGGACAAGAAGCAAAGGATGGAAACTAATCAAGGAGAGAAGCAACCTGGAATTAAGGAAAAATTTCTTGACAGAACAATTGACCAGTGGAACACTTGGCTTCCCAGAGTTGTCAATGCTCCATTGCTGGAGGTTTTCAAGTAAAGATTGAGCATTACTTTGCCCAGGATGGTATAGGGACTCCTGCCTTGGGCAGAGAGTTGGAATAGAAAACCTCCAAGGACCCTTCCAGCCCTATGATTCTACGTTTTTATGCTTCTCTGTAATTTGAATCACTGCATGTACTGTAAATGTAATGAAATGTAACAAAAATTGATTCAGTCCTGCCTAGCAACCAAAATATTAAGCCTAAATCCTCTTCTCAATCAAAGGAATGTTCTCATGAGCAAATTATTAAGTGGATTAACTTTGTTTATTGAGGGAAAACTAAAAAGAAATTGTAAAAAAAAGAGAATTTATATCATTTTGATAGGTGTATGCCTTTGTGTTATAGTTGGTTGCAGCATGCATAGGCTAATTTTTTAAAGAAGATACACAGAGCGGAAAATTACCTGTGAAGTGTAATTCACAGACTATTTTATTGTATATACTCATTAAAAGGATTATGAGTCAATCTCACATTGCATAGCTATTTATTTCCACTGGGCTAGCTCAGGAGAAATTCTGGGTGATTCATGCCTGTTGATAATTAGTGGGAAGAAAGTTTGCTATCAAGATTTCTAGCTCTATTTCCATTATCTATTTTCCCATGATCAATCTCTCCAAGGTAATCACATCTTGGAAAGTCTGATGTCATAGGCCACCATGTTGAAGTTATCCCAAGCCATTATTTTCTTCTCTGTAGGGTTGTAGTCTACCATGCTGCTGTATCTGTAACGGTTCTCAAAGCGGATCTTCAGTAGTGCAGTGTTACCTGTACTTATGTGGTAGATGAAATTCACAGTGGCCTCAGGGGATGAGTAGCTACTAATGGTATACAAGGAGCCACAGATCATGAAGGAGTTAGCCACAGACTGCTTGTGAATATTGGTCTTACATGTCTGTGAAATCTCCAAAGTTTCTGGATCCAGTTTGGAAAGCACAATAGCTCCCTTGGTATTTTCAGTGCCATAAATCACCCACAATCCAATCTCATCAACTGCTAGATCAATATCTGTATATGCACCCCAGGAGTAGGGGAATTGTCCATGATAGCCAGCATCGGGCAACTCCTTTTGAACTGCAATGACTTCATTCTTCAAGTCATATTTCACCAGTATTCTAGACTTGTGCCTCTGAAAATAGAGGAAACCTTGATAAACAACAGTCCCAGTGCTCTCCATGGATCTGGGCAACACATGCACTTTGGAAGGATAGCTTTTCACAAACTCATCCATATCATCATATTCAAAGACATGGCAGACATCTGCACTGACGGTGTCAACTCTCCAAATTGTCTCATTGCTATATGGGTCCTTCATCCACACGCCATACTTCCCTGTAATGGTGTCAGCCCTGTGAAAGGTCACTGGTGCGCCAACCCAAACTAGTGTTCCACAACCTAATTCAGGAAATAAACAAGGAAGTTAATCTCTCCAGCTAAGAAATATGTAGCTATAAACTATTATTTTAAAATTTGAGGATTTCCAGACAGAATTAAAAAAAAGGATGCCTCTAATTTGGCAGAGTAGCCTATATGAACATGTGTAGCTGAGTTAATCAGACCCCTGCTCTGTCTAGGCCAGTGATGGCGAACCTTTTAGAGATCGAGTGCCCAAACTGTAACCCAAAACCCACTTATGCATTGTCAGGTGCTGGGTGGGTGTGGCCCATTGGCTGAGCATGACCCATTGGCTGGGCGTGGCTGCGGTGGTAACGGCAGACTGGGTGGGACTAAAAAGTTCAATCAATCAATTCCAACTTTGCGACTTCCGGTGGGAAAACAGCTGCGAAGATGGCGGCTTTTATTAGCCGTCCGCCTGGGGCTGCGTCAAAGCCTGAAGAGACAGCGATCAACAGCTGTTTCTCGGCTAGGAACCTCTCCCCTCGGGCGAAGAGGGGGGGTGAGTTTGCCTGGATAGAGATAGTAGCCTCCTTTCTCCCCCTTTCTTGTTGGGGGATTTGAAAGTGATGGCTCTCTCAGAGTCCGGGCGTTTCTCCGCACCCCATGGTGCCTTTGCTCCTTTCTTTTTCAGGAGCAAAGCCAGAAGCAGCTTCCACTTCTGCTTTTTAAAGACACTTATTGTGAGTAAAATTTAAAGCCGACGGAATTGAACAGGAGGACTGGATTTTAAATGATTTAAAACTTTAACTCAGAGAATATTATACTATCTTCCTTATTTGCATTAAACTAAAGCAAGAAGAAAATGGCTGCGGAACTGCCGTTTCTTTGTAGCAAAAGGCATTGTTAAGGAAAACTTTCACTTTTCTTCCGGTTACTGAATGGATACAGATATATCGTAAAGAACTTTTTCAGCTTATTGAAAGTTCAAGTTTCTTTTTTTTTTCTTTTTTCTTCCTTTTTTTTTTTTTACAATAGTTTAAATTTAAAATGTCTTTACTTCTACTCCCCCCATTAATTATATTCAAGGATTTACAGGAAACTGAGGATTTTTTGGACAAGAAACTGGGGGATTTTATGAAAATAGAGCATTTGTTTTTCAAGATTGTACAGCTCAGGTATGACGGGCGGATGAATTAACAGAAGATATTGTGGATATATTTCAGAACGATATGTTATATTATAGAGACATGGAGCTTGTTTTGAGAACAGGATTGAAAGATGGCATGCAGGGAAAGCTGAGAAAGGAAATGGTGATTGATCTGGATATGGTTTTGGCGTACGACCCTGAAGAAATTTGAAGAGAAAAAAATTATAGAGTTAATTTAGGGGTCGTTCGTCAGAGAAATCTGTCCAGAGATGTTGCTATCTACTTTTCTAGAAGATTTTGTTATCATCGACGGGTGGAAGAATTACCAGAAAAAGTGGAAGGTCTGGAAGATGGATCTGCAAAAGAGGAAACTGTGGAAGTCATGAAGTTTGTTTTGAGAACAGGATTGAAATATGGTATGCAGGAAAAGCTGAGAGAAGAGATTGCGATAGATCTGGTTATGGTTTTGGCGTACGACCCTGAAGAAATTTCAAGAGAGAAAAATTTATAGATTTAATTTAGGGGTCGTACGTCAGAGAAATCTACCTAGAGATGTTGTTATTGACTTTTCAGAAGATTTTTGTTATAATGTGTATGCAGCAAAAAGGATTTAATTTACAATACATTTGTCTGTTTTAGAAGTTTTATATTTTTAAAACTTTTGATTTTAAATATTGATGGTTAATTTGCTGTATAAAAGAAAGAGAATATTTCATTATTTGAAAAAGTTTGCAATGAATTTATATTATGTTAAAGGATTGATTTGATTAAGGGAGTTAGTTATAAGGAGCTGTATTTTGAATAGAGTTTAAATAATGAGAATTCATAAAATTAGTTAAAGACTATAAAATAATTGATTGGATATATGGGATATAATTCGTACTTTATTATGGGATTTGAATTTTAAAGAGACAAATGTGATGCTGATGTTATAATAGTGGTAAGATTATTGTTGTTTAAATTTTAGAAAAGATGGGTAGATTATATTCAGAGAAAGTTAGAAAGTGATAAATATTTTTTAATTTATGAGTAAATTTTATAATGTTTATTATAATTAAGGATATTATTATGTTTAAGTCTTGAAGAAATGGTAAACATTTCCGCATATTTGTAAGATTAATTTTAAGTGTGACTTGGGGAAGATGGATAGATTATTATTAGTTATATGCTTAGAGTTTTATTTGATTGTTTTTTAATGTTTAGAGTTAAAGGATGTTTATACTTGTTTGTTTTAAATTTGGGTACTTATATTTTGACTTGGGATGAGGTGTTTGTAACCCTGTAATCAATTCTGGGAAGTCCGGGGGGGATTGGGAGTGGGTGGGTGGGTAGAAATAGATATAAAATAATCAGGTGTACTGATGCTAAATTTTTGAGAAGCAGATGAATTGTTATTGATATTAATGTATGCCTGTATTTGTATATTTGGTTTTTTTTTGAAAATTAATAAAAATTGTTTGGTAGGAAAAAAAATCAATTCCAACTTTGCAAGATTTTTTTCCCCGCAAGAAGTTGAAATTGACTGTTTGATTGAACCTTTTATTTTTGCACACGGCGGCAGAGGCCTAAAGCGAAAAGGTTTTATAAAACCCAGCTGAAGGCCTAGGAGTAGGGTGTTGGCACGTGTGCCCACAGAGAGGGCTCTGAGTGCCGCCTCTGGCATCCGTGCCATAGGTTCGCCACCTGTCATGCCTCCGTCCGAGCCCGACTCTGAGGAAGACATGGAGTTCCCTGTTGAGGCCCAGGAGGGGGTGTCTGTGGCTTCGGAGGACTGTGGGGAGAAGCAGGCTGAGGCAGGCCAGGGCCCTTCAGGTTTGGAACAGGGAAGGCAGAATTCAGGCGAGGAGCAAGGCCCCTCCCCACCTGATCTTAGAGCAAGGAGAGCAGAGAGGAGGAGGGAACAACGGAGGCAGGCTCACTTACTCAGGAGGAGAGCCTCCCGCCCCACTCCACAAGGCACACCTGGGGAGTAAGATTTAAGGAGATGCTGTGGGGTGGGGCATTTGCTGGGAACAAACATGAAATCTTGAGATAGTGTGCTCTTGTAACCTGGACACTTTGTATTCTGGACCAGTTTTCTTCCTGCTGATCTCTCCTTGCAGTCTGCAGTGTGCAGTTTGCAGTTCACAAGCAAGCTGGGAGTTAAAAGGATTATACGTTTGCTTGTTATCTGTCTTGCTTTAAGAACAGTGTAAACTTCCCTGGCTGTTTTGTTTTAACTCGTGCCAGCATATGTGGGGGCTGTTGGGTGAACATTGGCAGTGATTAAAAAGACTATTGCTCTGGCCAACTGATTGCTTTGCCTCTGTTGTGTCCTGAGCCTGCAAGATGCAGGCTCGGGACGTTGCAAGAGTCCCGGGCATTTGCAGAAGCTGCCCGGGACCAGACTGAGCGGCGCCAGCCTTGTGCGCATGCGCAAGGCGGGAAAAGCCCGCCTCATGATTGGTTGAACTTGCCCGGGGATCAGAGGGTATAAATAGAGGCCTGCGTGCCTCTGTTCTGGTTGTTCGTAGAATGGAGCAAACAATAAAGACTTGTTGGAGATGTTCCGTCTCAAGCGCCATTATTCCCAGGACTTAACACTGGCGACGAAGGTGGGATACAGTCTCAACAGCTAAGAAAAGCTAGAAGACTCACCCAAAGAAGTCCGGGAAAGAAACGGCGTGGAAGTCAGCGTTATCCTGCCAGTACGAAATCGCTGGAGGGTGCGTGCGACCGAAGAAGAAGGAATCTTGATCATCGATCATGGAAAAGGTTGGGCAATTAGAGGCTTTCGACGTCTCTCACCCCGAGAGGTGGGAATCTTACGTGGCAAGAGTTGAGACGTATTTTCGCATCAACCAGATTCGAGAGGAAGGCTTAAAGGCTGCCACTTTGTTGTGCGTTTGTGGACAAGACGCCTTTGAGATCGCCGAGAGTTTAGTCTCCCCAGACTCGCTGGAAACGGTAGCGTACTCCGACCTCAAGAAAACCTTAAAGGAACACTTCCAGCCTAAGCAATCAGTCATGGCTTGGAGGCACACGTTCCAACAGAGAGATCAGCGAGTTGGAGAATCAGCAAAAGACTACGTCGCAGCCTTGAGAAGAGCAGCTAAACCGTGCGACTTTAAGGACTTAGAAGAGAGACTTCGCGATCATTTTGTATGCGGGCTGAGGAACTCAGAATTGCAGCAGAGACTGTTCGCCAGGGAAGATGTTTCCTTCCAAGATGCTCTGCGAGAGGTTTCGGCTGAAGAAGCTGCCGGCGGGGCGGTCAAGAATATGCGGCCCAAGAGAAACGCTCCTGAGACAGCCACTATTCACAAGGAAGACGTGCGCGAGGAGTCGGACGAAGATCCTGAAGAAGAGGTGGATAAGCTTTACCAAGCTGCTGGAAGAAAGTCCAAGGATCGTCAGGACAAGGGCCCAGCTGAGCTTCGTTGCCTTGAATGTGGTGGACGCCACAAGCGAGCTGAATGCCGGTTCCGTTCCGCCATTTGCCGAGCGTGCGGGAAGAAGGGCCACATCGCTGCGGTCTGCCTGGGTCGACAGAAGGTACAACCGAAGGAAGAATTGAATCTGAAAGGTACCAGGGTGCCCAGCCAAAACAGGTTGGGGTTCTGTGCAACACGCCGGAACATTTTAAGAATAGGCACACACAAACCCCTTAAAAAGAAACTAACACTTAAAGTGAAATTGCAGGGAATTCCATTATCCATGGAACTTGACACAGGGTCTGCCCTATCCATAATTTCCCTCAATACTTTTCACAAAATCTGCAGCAGCAGTGGCCAGAAAGTTTCCCTAAGGCCCTCTAATGTAATCCTTACGGATTTTCAAAATTCTAAAGTGTGCGTTAAGGGGGAGGCCACCCTTAGTGTACAATACAAGAATTTTGCAGGCCCCCTAGATGTGTTGGTTGTAGGGGGTGAACGAACGAGTCTCATTGGACTCGATTGGTTTGAGGCCTTGGGAATTCAGGTAACTGGACTGAATAAATTGCAAACACAGACCCTTGATGATGTATGCAAGGAGTTTGCAAATGTGTTCAGCTCTAAACTTGGGTCCTACACGGGACCTCCTGTTTCACTTAAGTTGGATCCAACGGTACAGCCCATCAGGGTTAAGCCTAGGAGGGTACCATTCGCTCTTAAGAGCAAGATTGACGCTGAGCTGGACAAGTTGCTCCAGCAAGGCATTCTAGAGCCTGTAGATTCCAGCCCGTGGGAAACCCCCATTGT
>NW_015386370.1:1317246-1318329 GCF_001527695.2 Protobothrops mucrosquamatus | reverse complement strand
CGTGCACTGCCACGGGTAAGTGCCCGGCCGAACTCCGCTGGGGTCGTCGGCTCGTGACTAAATTGGACAGGCTGCATCCGGAGCGTGTAGCTGCACAGGTGTCTCAGCCACACCCACCACGGGTCCTACGTGAAGGTGATCCTGTCTGGGCCAGGAATTACGGGCCTGGCCACCTTTGGGTACCGGCTGTGGTCTGCAAGGTCTCGGGGCCTCTGTCCTACGAGGTGTCCCTGCCAGACGGCCGTGTGCTTCGCCGCCACATCGATCAATTACGTGTGAGGCGGGACGCGCCTATGGTTCCTTCTCAGTCTCCTCTGGGGGGGAGGAGGACTGGGAAATGCATTCTGGAATTCAAAATCAACAGCCTACGTTGGCTGTGGGAAGGGAAACGGGTACCCAACACCCAACTTCCACAGGTGCTTCAGGTAGCAGTTCTGGGGAAAGGGACTAATTATCCACCCCTATCAAACAATACTCCAGACACGGAGAATACATGAGAGCATACTCACAACCCACAACATGCAAGAGAGCAGGCAATACAAAGGGGGAAAACGTCCCATACAGAAAGGGCTCAGAGGAGGTTGTCCTCACGCATCAGGGCTAACAGGGAGGCATCCCTAATCCCTAGCACTGCAGAAACGAGCCAGGAATCCTACATTCCTTCAGGGAACACAGGAATGAACTCACAGGGGTTAGATAACTCCATTGAGGGCTGGTCAGCCAGGTTTAACGACCAACAGGGCCCGGACTGCTCAATTACAGGAGATGGGCTGGAAAGCCAAGCTGAAGTCACTGGTCATTCACAGGGCACTTCACCTAGAGCAAGCAGCAACGGGGATAACAATACAAACTGTAAGGACCCACCCCACTTTGCATCTTAAGACGACAGAACTCCTGGAATATTTCTTCCAACAGGCATCTTTATTAAGAGAAAGCTGGATGTAGGCGTTCTAGACAGGACTTGGGTTCGAGCTCTCCAATTCAAGGTTTTAAGGGATCCCCCATTAGTCACACCCCCGTAACCCCCTTCTCCCAGCGACAATTCTAGGCATTACATTCTCACCCCCTTTTCCTCATTGCCGG
>NW_015386370.1:1307822-1313147 GCF_001527695.2 Protobothrops mucrosquamatus | reverse complement strand
GCTAATGACCCCCATTGTTATTGTTAGTCCATTTGGTGATATCCACATCCAGTCTCTTTGAAGTAGGCTGAAGGAAGTGAGGGCCATAAAGCCCCTTTGTTCACCCCCTTCCCTTCATCGTATGACAGAATCCAGAGCAGACAGAAATGCGGGTTTTCATAGTTGATAACTAGAGATGGAATATATTTGGATTCTGACACAAACTCTCCAGGTCTGAGGTCACTCAGGGCAAGAGGCCCTCCCAAATACCTAGCCGATTACGTAAGGTGAACAGGTACACAGCGAGAGCTGACTGAAGGTACTGGCGGGTTGTATTTAAGTAAAACAAGGTCGGGGGGAGTCACTGGATCTGGTTCAAAGGAACAGTCCCACACCTTATACATTGTGTAACTTTATTTCATTATTTAATTGTATTACCATCTATAGGATGGCGTCCATGTGGGCGCAATCTTATTTCATCCAGGGGGAAGGGGTGTTGTGTCCTGAGCCTGCAAGATGCAGGCTCGGGACGTTGCAAGAGTCCCGGGCATTTGCAGAAGCTGCCCGGGACCAGACTGAGCGGCGCCAGCCTTGTGGGCATGCGCAAGGCGGGAAAAGCCCGCCTCATGATTGGTTGAACTTGCCCGGGGATCAGAGGGTATAAATAGAGGCCTGCGTGCCTCTGTTCTGGTTGTTCGTAGAATGGAGCAAACAATAAAGACTTGTTGGAGATGTTCCGTCTCAAGCGCCATTATTCCCAGGACTTAACAGCCTCCGTTCGGGGTCCTGGGTCATCACACCACCACTGGTCTAGGCTAATAGTGTTTATTCCAACTAGTACCAGTTTTCTAAAGCTAGTTTTTTCCTGGCTTTGCTAGTCAAGAAAGGATAAGAAATGGAGGAAAGGCTTCTTCCATTTTATTTATTTATTAATGTTTTTAATTTATAGTCCACCTTTTGGTAATCAAGACAGCTAACTATAGTGTTTGTTTTTGAAGCTCCTTAAGTTGTTTTGGAGTGTTTTTTAATGAACGTTATCTCTCAAATAATCCCTTTACTTTTTAAAATTCTGAATACCATTTGCAACATTGGCAGTTTTGGGGGATGTAACAGTATTTGTCTATTACTAAATTCAGAATGTAGTTCCTATTTTAGCCCAAAATGATGTCATATATTTCAAAAAAGGTTAGCTGTCCTTAGAAAAAAGGAGAGTTATAACCCTTTTGAATTTTTTTTCTAAAAAGAATAATGAGAAATAGATGTAGAGTTAATATTTTCCACATTTTTCCAACATTTGAAATCAATGCAGAAGAAACAAAATTCAGAAGAAATGTTCACTCAATTATAGAACTTTTGTGTAGAACTTCAGATCTAGAACACGTGAAATGTAGGATTGGTTCTATAGGAAGGAAAGGGAAAGAGAAGAGAAAGAGCTTGCTTGAGAGCCAGGGAGGAACTGAACAAAACATAGCCTGCTTGTTATAAAAGAGAACCAAAAACATATGGGGGAAGGAGTGCCTGATAATTAGCCAAGAATGCATTTTCTCAAAATAAGCCCTTCAACTGTCCTTATTTTCTAGTTCAAAGACATAGGATTACATTGTTAACACATTGGATAGTGTGTGCAAAATTATTGTAGTTTATGCAACTAGTCTTATCAAATGCTGTTTCACATAAATCAGGGTGATGCTCCTAAAATAATCCCATCAAGAGCTGCATTCCCATTCATGTAACCTTCCTGGAGACTATTAGGGTGAACCTATGGAGTTTGTGGATCAGTTTGTGGACCCCAACCTCAAGAGTTCAAGCAAATGGCTGAAATGGACTTCCCTTCATTGAGTCTCTGAGCCACAGTCTGTGTCACAATTATTTCAAAGATTTCCCCCCCCCAGAAATGGTCAGGAGGCCATGAGATTGACTATCATGCAAAGTGTAGGAACCTATTTTAATATCTTC
The DNA here is from genome assembly GCF_001527695.2 of Protobothrops mucrosquamatus. Taxonomy (NCBI): domain Eukaryota; kingdom Metazoa; phylum Chordata; class Lepidosauria; order Squamata; family Viperidae; genus Protobothrops; species Protobothrops mucrosquamatus. The sequence goes on along the minus strand of NW_015386370.1, from coordinate 1,311,212 downwards.
CTTTACTTGGCAAATAGAGCAAGGGACAAACTTTTTTGTCTAAATGGCATTTCTGAAAAGATAAATTGGCAGGCAAAAAACCATTTTTTTCTACCTTTGACTAAAGGTATTTCCAAATTCCAAGGTAGAAGCTGAGCAAAATAAATACTAAAGAGGAAAAATAGTTAGTGGGTTTGGAGGAAGAGAATGGCTGACTTGGGGTAAATAGAGGTGAAAAAAAATCAGAAACACAATTTTTTTAAATACCTTGTTCTTTAGCTTTTATGCTAGGAGGAGAGGGTGAAGTGCTTTCCTCGATGAGATGAGATGCAGAAACCTCAGCAAACTCTAATTTGAACTCCTGATAGCCCAAATTTTCAGTATCCCACTTAGACACTTCAGAGAAAATGGAAGGAAGGCAACAGTGTTATAATATGCCTAAGAGGACATAGTGTTGACAATTTATACACATGAAAGAGCAGTTTGTGACTTCATCTGAAAACTTCACTTGTAAGTGAAGATCGCTTTAGTGTGTAGAAAGTATTTCAGGCATATTATTCATTGAATTCTTTTGTAAAGCAGGTACATTGCAAGTAGAGAAGAATCTCATACTAAGAAGATGGTATAACTAAAAGCCTTCAACTGATACTATAAGATCTGAACCTGGAACTTTATAGTAGTAGGTCATAAATTAGGTATCATATGCATAGAATTGCCTCACCAAGAGCTATGAATCTGATATGACTTTTCATACTCAGGAGAAATGAGACACAAATATTAATTTTGCCCTTCCACATGTAGATAGATCCCATTTGTGGCAAAAATACTTTCTCTACGGTAAAGAGAGTTTGTGAATTGCAATCCATAAGTAACAGATTTGCTCTTCTTTAAGGCGTTTCATTGTTTTTGGTCCATCTATGAAGGCTCTGCATATGGTTGAGGATTCTAGGAAGTAATATCCTTGCTCATATGGACAGCTTCCATAGTTGGAGGAAGGTCCCTGCAATAGACAAGCAGCCTTACACAGCAAGTATTGCAATTGCATAAGCTACAGAAATAGTGACTTGGTATACCCTTATGCTGATTTTAACATTCCTACTTAAGCCAAAAGGAAAAGTCAGTTTTAATTTTTTTTTCCTGTATATGTGTATGCACATGGACATTGATGGATTTGCACAGAAATGAAAAATACAACCCTGAAATATGGGAATCATCTACCATTCCAAAATTCAAAGTCATCATGTACTGTTGATGTTCCTATGTCTGAGATTCTCAATAATTTCCTTTGTTAGGGTTATCGTGTGGAAATTCTGTCCCTCACAGAGAGGAAACAACTAAATAATATCACACTGGTCAGTAAAAAGAGACCCTGTTGGGTATAGTGCTTGAGGTTTCGTAGTAGTATCAGAAAGATGAGATTCTAGTCTTCATGTAGTCACAGAAGCTGACTGCCTGTGACCTTGGACCAGTCAGTCCTTAGCCCAAATCAGCATCAGGCTCTGCAACAAGCTAGCTAAAAAAAAACACCTTACCTCCTTGGTCATATCACGGATTGGCAGACTTTCCTGTAAGAATTAAGCAAGCAGACCTCACAACCATGCAGGACAGATGCTAAGAAAAAACAGTATGTGTCTGCTAAAGAATTCCCACATTTCTTCTTTTCTTCTGACAAAATCTTTTCCCCAAATCTATAAATAATTGTTTTAATATTCTTATCTCCCATTCTCTGCTCAAAAGACAATAAGTCAGATCCCACCGCACCCAAGTCAGCAGCTTTTTCCAAATTGGTCCATTAGTAATGTCTTTATCTCTCTTCTTGCTTTTGCATTAAAGTCCAATATTTGTAATCATAAAGTTTGAGCCATTCTTTTCCAACTTTGCTTCCCTTAGTTGTTCCCAATTCCGCTTTCCCTTGTTTCTTCTCAAAAGTCAGACAATTCTTGGCTTAATATACAGTTTTCTATAGCTCACTGCTTTCCAGAAGGAGTAACAACTTTTGCTGGAATGCTTCAGATTCACTTTTGTGTCATCCAAACCTAGAGTAATCAGAAGGCTTGCACTTATACTTTATTTATTTGGCCAAGTGTGCTTAAACACACAAGGAATTTGTCTCCAGTAAAGAAGCACTGTACTTGCGAAAATAATAGAATATAATAATACTATAGTGTACAGCCAAATATAAAAATAATCAGTTTATTAAACTTGACATCTTTAAGATGTGCAAACGTTTTCTGTCTTTGTAGCATTGTTAATATCTAAACTTCTTTTTAGAAGGGAATCATCTTATCATCTTTTTGAGAAATATTTGTCATAGTCTGAATTTGTGAAATTTTACAGGATCCAAGCAGTGGTCCTCTCTGCCTTCCTCTGATTTTTCCAGGAGGGCAAATCTATTAGGGAGAGAAAGGTAGAATAACTGCCAAATCAGAAGTGCTGTTTGTATGATCCACTACAGGTAGCTATGCAGCTGTTTTAAAGGTGGGTAAGATGACTTCTGAGTATCAGTTGGAAGCAAATGATGGAATGAGGACTGTTCCACTAATGCCCTGATTGTGAACTTTCTAATTAGTCACTACTGGAAAAAGGAATGTGGACTAAATTAATTCAGGCTACTCAATTAAAATATCTTTGCAACTAAAATTGTTAAATAGCCCGAGGTATTCAAAAGAAAAGTAAAAACAGCAGTTGAGGCTTTCTACTTCAAAATGTTTCACTAATAGACACCAGATCCCAATTCCATATTTCATCACTCTTTTTTTCAACATCTGGCTTTTTAAAATCCAGTGGGTCTGGACTAAGCAAATCCCCAAAAGGGGAAGCTGGAGATCTTTTAGCTTTTTCACAATTGCTTTATAAATTCAGTCAGAGATAACATAAATGCCAAAGAAAATGGCTTACCATAAAGATCTTCACAGGCTTTGTTCTTGTTAGCATAATAAACAATGTGACAAGCCATTTTTTTCTGGCAGTTTCAAGACAACTTTTATAGCTGTAGAAGTAGCAACTTATATATTTTTTCTTTTCTTACTTGCTTTTGAATCAGAGGTTTCTCCATGCTACTTCAGCTAATTACATACTTGCTGGAGTTTACCACATCCTGATCTGCTGTTACTTTCACTCTTTGAGCTTTTTCCATAAATTCAGGTAGATCAAAACCAGATCATGTGGCTGGACATGTAGCATAAGAAAGTGATTAACAAATTCTTAAAACTTGACTTCCGGTGGGACGGCGCGCCGATGGCGGCTCTTTTCGGAGCCGTCCGCTTGGGAAGGCGTCAGAGCCAGCATGAACAGCGGTCAGCAGCTGTTCAGCGGCTTGGAACCTTGTGCCCCGGGAGAAGGGGTCGAGGTGAGTACTCCTGGATAGGAGTAGAGTCCCAAAAGCTCTCCCTTCATCTCGGGAGAGCGAAA
>NW_015386370.1:1304695-1306405 GCF_001527695.2 Protobothrops mucrosquamatus | reverse complement strand
GTATAGAAATAGAGTTACTAGTATTGACTTAAGGGGAAGTAGGATATATTAAAATAATAATAGATTAGTTATATGTATAACTGAGTTAATTATATTGAAATAATTTGAATTGTATAAATATGATTTTGTTTTGATTAATTGATGGCCTTGCCACCATGTAAAATAAAACCAATAAAAATTTTGTTGAAAAAAAAACAAACAAATTCTTAAAACTTATTACCTTATTGTATATCAGTCAGAATACAACAATAGAGAAGTTAGAGATCCAATATTTACTTAGGTTTTTAGAAGTTTTTCCCCCTTCTCCCTCGCTCCTTGTTAAACAATTCTATCTTTAAATAACTAAATGGTGCAGACCCTGGCACTCGGAAACTCAAAAATCCTCCTTATTGGTAAAAATGATGTATATTGTTTTCATGGATAAATTTTCATAAGTTTCTCTAACTTATTTTCATAAAAAAAATTTCACTTGTTTGCTTTCTCTTTTCTTTAAAAATGAATAATTTATAATTGCACATTATAGATATTTAAGAGCACATTTCTTAGCTGGAGAGCCATTTACCTTTCTGAGAGCTGTGAAGGAACTCACTGCTGCCTTCTCTGGTCTGAAGACAATGGCTTACTCTCAGCTGAGCCACCTCCTCAATGCTGTTCTCCAACCTTCTCTCAAGCTCATTCTTTTCTTCTGCCAGCCGTTTCTTCTCTTCTTCCAAAGCTGACTTGTCTTGAAGGAGTTCGTTTATGGTAGATTCCAGGCTGCTGATTTGGATGTCCCTCTGGGCTTGTTCCCTCTTCAGACTCTCTATCTCCCTTTGAAGCAAGTCAACTGTAGATAAAGAAGTCCTCCTAACTTGGCTTCCATGTAGCTGATTCACCTGGTTCTCCAGAAGGCCAAGCCGAGTTCTAGTTGATTCTAGTTCCAGCTGCTGAGCTTTGCTTTCTCGCTGGAGATTTTGAATGCTTATCAATACCTCACTTAAGCCAGTACAGCTGTCTTCATGTTTACTGGGTACTGCAAAGGAATAAATGCATCTTCCATCCTGGTTATTGTTTTTGTAAAAATGGACGTGACTCCCCAATGCTCCCCATGCCATCCAGACTGAAATCAGCCATGTCACCAGCATCTCTGTGATTTCACACCAGCTTCTCTCTTTTAAAGTGAAGCAAGTTCTTTGAGAAACAGAATATGGATAAATTCATTCAATGCTTGCAGACCACAATTTTGTAGGGTTGGGAGTTAAGGGAGGTGCAGTAGAGGTTGGCTAGAAGCAGCAGCAGCAGAAGCAGCAGCAGCAGCTACAGAATATTTTAAAATTTTAAAACTCTCTTAAAGGAATAGCATTTTTTCTTAGAAAATATTACAAGACAACTTGCCAATTTTTGGCTCTTAGAGGCAGATCTGAAGCTTTAAAGAGCTATAAAGTCAACAGCTTATGTGTTTGTGGATGCATATATGAGAAAAGAAATGACTGAGAACTATTCTTTGGAATTTTCAACAGGGAGACGGAACTGCCTAGATGGTTCCGTCCCAGGCGCCTGATGGACCCGGAGAGGTTTCTGACGGAGCTTGGGCCATATCCTGAGGACCTGGGTCACGACTCGGCGGAACATCAGGCTGCGGCCTGGGATGTGGCCGCAGCCGCAGCACTGGACCGAGTCGTGCCGCTGCGGCCTCTGACCCGGCATAGATCTCAACTGGCCCCTTGGTTT